>NC_059444.1:5229714-5239714 GCF_905237065.1 Salmo salar | reverse complement strand
TCCCCTCTCTACACTCTTTATCTCTCTCTGTCTCTCTCTCCCTTCTCTATCTCTCTCTGTCTCTCTCTACACTCTTTATCTCTCTCTGTCTCTCTCTCCCCTCTCTATCTGTCTCTGTCTCTCTCTCCCCTCTCTATCTGTCTCTGTCTCTCTCTACACTCTTTATCTCTCTCTGTCTCTCTCTCCCCTCTCTACACTCTCTATCTGTCTCTGTCTCTCTCTCCCCTCTCTATCTCTCTCTGTCTCTCTCTCCATCTCTACACTTTCTAACACTCTCTGCCCCCCCCTTTCCATCTCTACACTCTCTGTCTCTCTCTGCTCCCGCGATATCCCTCTCCCCTCTTTCTCCCTCTCCCTTCCTCCCCCTCTCTCCAGATCATTGTGAAGTGAGAGGAAACTGATTGATGGTGTTCATTATGGTGGAGGAGTTGAGGTGACTGGCTGACTACTGTTACTGTTGACTGCATCTGTAGTAGGAGAGTAAAGATACTAGACAGATACTACACCCCCAGACAGACAGACAGAACAAGCAGACAGACAGACAGACAGACAGACAGACAGACAGACAGACAGACAGACAGACAGACAGACAGACAGACAGACAGACAGACAGACAGACAGACAGACAGACAGACAGACAGACAGACAGACAGACAGACAGACAGACAGACAGACAGACAGACAGACAGACAGACAGACAGACAGACAGACAGACAGATTGAGTGATGTTCATCAGAGTTGAAGCTGTCTCTCCTGGATGTCCTTACAGTAGATAGGAGTGGTGCAACTTGTTATCGAGTGGCTCGTTTGTGGAGAGTTTAGAGACGATGGATCTCATTTACCATCTCTAGTACACACACACACACACACACACACACACACACACATACACACACACACAGGTGATGGCTGCCGTTTTACGAGCTCCTAACCAATTGTGCTATTTTGTGGGGGGTTTTTCTCGCTTTGTTTGTAACTTATTTTGTACATAATGTTGCTGCTACTGTCTCTTACAACCGAAAAGAGCTTCTAGATATCAGGAGATTGATTACTCAACTCGAACTGGACGAAGATTTTACTTTAACATGTCGGACGCAAAGGATTTACTTCAGACACCAGACAAGGTCCAAAGCCCCGTAATTCGCATGAAGAAAATAAAGAAATACAGGGGGCGGAGATTAGGGTGCCTGGTAAGGATCCGTCAGCGAGTGTGTAACCCGCCTCTACCATCCGTTCTATTAGCCAACGTGCAATCACTGGAGAATAAACTGGACAAGCTCTGTTCGAGACTATCCTACCAACGTTACATTAAAAACTGTAATATCTTATGTTTCACTGAATCGTGGCTTAACGACGACACGGACAATATACAGTTGGCTGGGTTTTCCACGCATCGGCAGGACTAAGAGGTGGGGGTGTGGGTCTATGTGTCTATTTGTCAATAACAGCTGGTGCGCGATGTCTAATATTTATTAGGAAGTCTCTAGGTTTTGCTCGCCTGAGGTAGACTACAGTTGAAATCGGAAGTTTACATACTGTCACGACTTCCGCCGAAGTCGGTCCCTCTCCTTGTTCGGGCGGCGTTCGGCGGTCGACGTCACCGGTCTTCTAGCCATCGCCGATCCACCTTTCATTTTCCATTTGTTTTGTCTTGTCTTCCTACACACCTGGTTTCAATTCCATCAATTACATGTTGTGTATTTAACCCTCTGTTCCCCCCCATGTCCTTGACTGTAATTGTTTCTTGTAGTGCTTGTGCACGGTATGCTGGTTATTACCGGGTTTTGTTTGACCCATTTTTTGGATTGTTCTGTTTACAGGGGTTTTTATGTTTATTAAACGACACCGTTGTAAATCAGTTTTCGCTCTCCTGCGCCTGACTTCTCTGCCGCCAGTACGCACCCCGCTACACATACAGTACACCTTAGCCAAATACATTTAAACTCAGTTTTTCACAATTCCTGACATTTGATCCTAGTAAAAAATCCCCTGTTTTAGGTCAGTTAGGATCATCACTTTATTCATGGTCCCGTGTGGCTCAGTTGGTAGAGCATGATGTTTGCTACGCCAGGTTTGTGGGTTCAATTCCCACAGGGGACCAGTACGGGGAAAAAAATGTATGAAAAATATTTGAAAAAAAAATGTATGAAATGTATGCATTCACTACTGTAAGTCGCTCTGGATAAGAGCGTCTGCTAAAATGTTCAGAATGTGAAATGTTTGAATAATAGTCGAGAGAGTTATTTATTTCAGCTTTTATTTATTTGATCACATTCCCAGTGGGTCAGAAGTTTACATACACTCAATTAGTATTTGGTAACATTGCCTTTAAATTGTTTAACTTGGGTCAAACGTTTCAAGCTTCCCACAATAAGTTGGGTGAATTTTGGCCCATTCCTCCTGACAGAGCTGGTGTAACTGGGTTGGGTTTGTAGTCCTCCTTGCTGGCACATGTTTTTTCAGTTCTGCACACACATTTTTTCTAAGATTGAGGTCAGGGCTTTGTGATGGCCACTTCAATACCTTGACTTTGTTGTCTTTAAGCCATTTTGCCACAAATTTGGAAGTATGCTTGGGGTCATTGTCCATTTGAAAGACCCATTTGCGACCAAGCTTTAACTTCCTGACTGATGTCTTGAGATGTTGCTTCAATATATCCACATAATTTTCCGTCCTCATGATGCCATCTATTGTGTGAAGAGCACCAGTCCCTCCTGCAGCAAAGCACTCCCACAACATGATGCTGCCACCCCTGTGCTTCACGGTTGGGATGGTGTTCTTCGGCTTGCAAGCCTCCCCCCTTTTTCCTCCAAACATAATGATGGTCATTATGGCCAAACAGTTCTATTTTTGTTTCATCAGACCAGAGGACATTTCTCCAAAAACTACGATCTTTGTCCCCATGTGCAGTTGCAAACTGTAGCAAACCTGGCATTTTGTGGCGGTTTTGGAGCACTGGCTTCTTCCTTGCTGAGCGGCCTTTCAGGTAACGTCGATATAGGAATCGTTTTACTGTGGATATAGATACTTTTGTACCTGTTTCCTCCAGCATCTTCACAAGTTCTTTTGCTGTTGTTCTGGGATTGATTTGCACTTTTCGCACCAAAGTACGTTCATCTCTAGGAGACAGAACGCGTCTCCTTCCTGAGCGGCATGGTCCCACGGTGTTTATACTTGCGTACTATTGCTTGTACAGATGAACGTGGTACCTTCAGGCATTTGGAAATTGCTCCCAAGGATGAACCAGACTTGTGGAGGTCTACAATTTGTTTTCTGAGGTCTTGGCTGATTCTTTTGATTTTCCCATGATGTCAAGCAAAGAGGCACTGAGTTTGAAGGTAGGTCTTGAAATACATCCACAGGTACATCTCAGTTCACCAAGTGACTCAAATGATGTCAATTAGCCTATCAGAAGCTTCTAAAGCCATGACATAATTTTCTGGAATTTTCCAAGCTGTTTAAAGGCACAGTCAACTTAGTGTATGTAAACTTCTGACCCACTGGAATTATGATACAGTGAATTATAAGTGAAATAATCTGTCTGTAAATAATTGTTGGACAAAATGACTTGTGTCATGCACAAAGTAGATGTCCTAACCGACTTGCCAAAACTATAGTTTGTTTACAAGATGTTTGTGGAGTGGTTGAAACATTTGTTTTAATGACTCCAACCTAAGTGTATGTAATCTTCTGACTTCAACTGTATGTAGACCACACAATCTACCAAGAGAGTTTTCATCTATATTTTTCATAGCCGTCTATTTACCACCACAAAACGACGCTGGCACTAAGACCGCGCTCATCAAGCTGTATAAGAGGCCATAAGAAGAAAGAAAATGCTCATCCAGAAGTGGCGCTCCTAGTGGGCAGGGACTTTAATGCAGGTAAACTTAAATCTGTTTACCAGCATGTCACAGAGGAACAAGAGGGAAAAAAACTCTAGACCACATTTACTCCATACACAGAGACGCGTACAATGCTCTCCCTCGTCCTCCATTTGGAAAATCTCACCATTATTCTATCCTCCTGATTCCTGTTTACTAGAAAAAACTAAATCAGGAAGTACCAGTGACTCGCTCAGTACGGAAGTGGTCAGATGATGTAGATGCTTAAGCTACAGGACTGTTTTGCTAGCACAGACTGGGATATGTTCCTGGGATTCATCCAATGGCATTGAGAAGTATACCACCTCAGTCACCGGCTTCATCAATAAGTGCATCGACGACGTCGTCCCCAGAGTGACCGTACGTGCATAACCCAACCAGAAGCCATGATTTTCAGGCAACATCCGCACCGAGCTAAAGTCTAGAGCTGCTGCTTTCAAGGAGCAGGACACTAATCCGGATGCTTATAAAATTAAGATATAATCCCGCTAGGCCCTCAGACGAACCATCAAACAGGCAAAGCGTCACTACAGCACTAAGATTGAATACTACTACACCGGCTCTGACGCTGGTTGGATGTGGCAGGTTTACAAACTATTACGGATTAAAAAAGGAAACCAAGCCGCGAGCTGCCCAGTGATGCAAGCCTACCTGACGGGCTAAATACCTTTCATGCTCGCTTCGAGGCAAGCAATACTGAAGCATGCATGAGAGCACCAGCTCTTCCGGATGACTGTGTGATCACGCTCTCCGTAGCTGATGTGAGCAAGAACTTTAAACAGGTCAACATTCACAAGGCCACGGGGCCAGACGGATTACCAGGACGTGTACTCAGAGCATGCACGGACCAACTGTCAAGTGTCTTCACTGACATTTTCAACCTCTCCCAAGAAAGCGAAGGTAACCTGCATAAATGACTACCGCCCCGTAGCACTCACGTTGTTTGCCATGAAGTGCTTTGAAAGGCTGGTTATGGCTCACGTCAACACTATCATCCCAGAAACCCTAGACCCACTCCAATTTGCATACCGCCCCAACAGATCCACAGATGATGCAATCTCAATCGCACTCAACACTGCCCTTTACACTTGGACAAAAGGAACACCTACGTGAGAATGCTATTCATTGACTACAGCTCAGCGTTCAATACTATAGTGCCCTCAAAGCTCATCACTAAGCTAAGGACCCTGGGACTAAACACCTCCCTCTGCAACTGGATCCTGGACTTCCTGATGGGCCACCCCCAGGTGGTAAGGGTAGGTAACAACACATCTGCCAGGCTGATCCTCAACATGCTGGCCCCTCAGGGGTGTGTGATTAGTCCCCTCCTATACTCCCTGTTCACCCATGACTGCGTGGCCAAACACGACTCCATCACCATCATTAAGTTTGCTGACGACACAACAGTGGTTGGCCTGATCACCAATAACGATGAGACAGCCTATAGGGAGGAGGTCAGAGACCTGGCAGTGTGGTGCCAGGACAACAACCTCTCCCTCAACGTGAACAAGACAAAGGAGATGATTGTGAACTACAGGAAAAGAAGGACCGAGCACTCCCCCATTCACATCAACGGGGCTGTAGTGGAGGAGGTTGAGAGCTTCAAGTTCCTTGGTGTCCACATCACCAACAAACTAACATGGAACAAACACAACAAGAAAGTCGTGAAGAACATCGCATTTTCCCCCTCAGGAGACTGAAAAGATTTCTCAAAAAGTTATACGGCTGCACCATCAAGAGCATCCTGACTGGTTGCATCACCGCCTGTTATGGCAGCTGCTCGGCATCTGACCGCAAGGTGCTACAGAGGGTAATGCGTACGGCCCAGTACATTACTGGGGCCAAGCTTCCTACCATCCAGGACCTCTATACCAGTTGGTGTCAGAGGAAGGCCCATAAACTTGTCAATGACTCCAGCCACCCTAGTCATAGACTGTTCTCTCTGCTACCCCACGGCAAGCGGTACCGTAGTGCCAAGTCTAGGTCCAAAAGGCTCCTTATCAGCTTCTACAACCCAACCAATAAGACTGCTGAACAATTAATCAAATGGCCACCCGGATCTTTTTTACAAACAAAATACTCGTTGTTTAATATCTATGCATTGTCCCTTTACCCCCACCCTCATGTACAAACTACCTCAACTAACTTGTACTCCCGCACATTGACTCGGTACCAGTACCCCTTGTATATTGCCTCATTATTGTTATTTTACATTTTTTGTTTAGTTTATTTAGTAAATGTTTTTTTTTTCATTATATTTTCTTAAAACTGCATTGTTGGTTAAGGGCTTGTCAGTAATCATTTCATGGTCTGCACATGGCGCATGTAACATAACATTTGATTTGACACGCACTTATTAAACACTACAAACACACACATACACACACACACACAACTTAAACACTTTAAACACACACACACACACAAACATTTTAAACATTTTAAACACACACGCACATATTAAACACTATAAACACACACACACGCACATATTAAACACTATAAACACACACACACAAACATTTTAAACATTTTAAACACACACACGCATATTAAACACTTTAAACACACACAGACACATTAAACACACACACAACTTAAACACTTTAAACACACACACACACACACACACACACACACACACACAACTTAAACACTTTAAACACACACACACACACACACACTTATTAAACACTACAAACACACACATATTAAACACTTTAAACAGACACACACACACACACACACACACACACACACACACACACACACACACACACACACACACATATTAAACACTTTAAACAGACACACACACACACACATATTAAACACACACACACACACACACACACACACACACACATATTAAACACTTTAAACACACACACACACACACACACACACACACACACACACACACACACACACACACACACACACATATTAAACACTTTAAACACACACACACACACACACACACACACACACACACACACACACACACACACACACATATTAAACACTTTAAACACTTTAAACACACAAGTGCATGCAAACACACTGTAGCCCTTTAAACAGCAGTACACCCTGATGTTCTGATGTGTTTAAATGATCCACATCAGACTGATACATGGTTCTACCTCTGTTACCCTGTTACCATGTTACCCTGTTACCCTACACTACCTCTACCCTGTTACCCTGTTACCCTACACTACCTCTACCCTGTTACCCTGTTACCCTGTTACCCTACACTACCTCTACCCTGTTACCCTGTTACCCTGTTACCCTGTTACCCTACACTACCTCTACCCTGTTACCCTGTTACCCTGTTACCCTGTTACCCTACACTACCTCTACCCTGTTACCCTGTTACCCTGTTACCCTACACTACCTCTACCCTGTTACCCTGTTACCCTGTTACCCTACACTACCTCTACCCTGTTACCCTGTTACCCTGTTACCCTACACTACCTCTACCCTGTTACCCTGTTACCCTGTTACCCTGTTACCCTACACTACCTCTACCATGTTACCCTGTTACCCTGTTACCCTACACTACCTCTGGTATCATGTTACCCTGTTACCCTGTTACCCTACACTACCTCTACCATTTTAACCTGTTACCCTACACTACCTCTGGTACCATATTACCCTGTTACCCTACACTACCTCTACCATGTTACCCTGTTACCCTGTTACCCTACACTACCTCTACCATATTACCCTGTTACCCTACACTACCTCTACCATATTACCCTGTTACCCCACACTACCTCTACCATGTTACCCTGTTACCCTGTTACCCTACACTACCTCTGGTATCATGTTACCCTGTTACCCTGTTACCCTACACTGCCTCTACCATGTTACCCTGTTACCCTGTTACCCTACACTGCCTCTACCATGTTACCCTGTTACCCTGTTACCCTACACTACCTCTACCATGTTACCCTGTTACCCTGTTACCCCACACTACCTCTACCATGTTATCCTGTTACCCTACACTACCTCTGGTACCATGTTACCCTGTTACCCTACACTACCTCTGGTACCATGTTACCATGTTACCCTGTTACCCTACACTACCTCTGGTACCATGTTACCCTGTTACCCTACACTACCTCTGGTACCATGTTACCCTGTTACCCTACACTACCTCTACCATGTTACCCTGTTACCCTACACTACCTCTGGTACCATGTTACCCTGTTACCCTACACTACCTCTGGTACCATGTTACCCTGTTACCCTACACTACCTCTGGTACCATGTTACCATGTTACCCTGTTACCCTACACTACCTCTGGTACCATGTTACCCTGTTACCCCACACTACCTCTACCATGTTACCCTGTTACCCTACACTACCTCTGGTATCATGTTACCCTGTTACCCTACACTACCTCTGGTACCATGTTACCCTGTTACCCTACACTACCTCTACCATGTTACCCTGTTACCCTACACTACCTCTGGTACCCTGTTACCCTGTTACCCTACACTACCTCTGGTACCATGTTACCCTGTTACCCTACACTACCTCTACCATGTTACCCTGTTACCCTACACTACCTCTACCATGTTACCCTGTTACCCTGTTACCCTACACTACCTCTACCATGTTACCCTGTTACCCTACACTACCTCTGGTACCATGTTACCCTGTTACCCTACCTCTCCACTCTGACCCTCTCTATCTTCCCTTTCATTCCGCCCCTCTATTTTCATCCATTTCTCTTCTCCTCGCCACTCCTCTACTCCCCTCTCTTCCCCTCTCCTCTAGTCTGTTCCCTCAATTCAATAAATTTTAAGGTTCTTTACTGGCATGGGAAACATGTTTACATTGCCAAAGCAAGTGAAATAGATAATAAACAAAAGTGAAATAAACAGTATGTTTTACAGTAAACAGTTTACAGTTTTACATAAACAACAGACACTCACAAAAAATACATTTCAAATGTATTATGTCAATTATTTCAATGTACAGTGTTGTAACGATGTGCAAATAGTTAAACATCCCTCTCCCCACCTCTCTTCCTCTCATCCTTCTCTCCTCTCCTCTCTCCACAACACCCTTCCTTTTCTCATTCCCCTCTCCTCCTCCCCTCCCCTCTCCTCTCCTCCCCCCTCCTCCTCCTCTCCTCCCCCTCCTCTTCTCATCCATCTCCTCATCCCCATCCCTTCCCTTCTATCATTCCTCTCCTCTCCCCCTTTCCCTCCTCTCATCTGTCTCTCCACTCTGCTCCTCTCCTCTCTTCTCCTCTCCTCTCTTCTCCTCTCTCCTGCCCACTCATCCTCTTCTCATCCCCCTCTCATCTCCTCTCCCCTTTCCCTCCTCTCATCTGTCTCTCCTCTCCTCTCCTCTCCTCTCCTCTCCTCTCCTCTCCTCTCCTCTCCTCTCCTCTCCTCTCCTCTCCTCTCCTCTCCTCTCTCCTGCCCACTCCTCCTCTTCTCATCCCCCTCTCATCTCCTCTCCCCTTTCCCTCCTCTCATCTGTCTCTCCTCTCCTCTCCTCTCTCCTGCCCACTCCTCCTCTTCTCATCCCCCTCTCATCTCCTCTCCTCTCCTCTCCTCTCCTCTCTCCTGCCCACTCCTCCTCTTCTCATCCCCCTCTCATCTCCTCTCCCCTTTCCCTCCTCTCATCTGTCTCTCCACTCCTCTCCTCTCCTCTCCTCTCCTCTCCTCTCCTCTCCCCTGCCCACTCCTCCTCTTCTCATCCCCCTCTCATCTCCTCTCCCCTTTCCCTCCTCTCATCTGTCTCTCCACTCCACTCCTCTCCTCTCCTCTCCTCTCCTCTCCTCTCTCCTGCCCACTCCTCCTCTTCTCACCCCCATCTCATGTCCTCTCCCCCTTCCCTCCTCTCATCTGTCTCTCCACTCTTCTCCTCTTTCCTCTCCTCCCCTCTCCTCCCCTCATCTTCTCCACACCTGTTTAGCTGTAGTTCTATCCTCAGCAGCCTCTGATAGGCCTTCTGTTATATGATCCTTGTCCAATGGCGTTGCAACACAGTTGGTCATGGCCCCGGTGGGGACATGAAATCACCCCAACCCATCTGCTCTGTTACTGCCACTCTGTGTGTGTGTGTGTGTGTGTGTGTGTGTGTGTGTGTGTGT
>NC_059444.1:5082214-5227214 GCF_905237065.1 Salmo salar | reverse complement strand
ATTAAATCTGGTTTGCTGCGGTTTTTTTTTCTGTGTTTTGTGGGTGTCGCATTTATTCCTCATCAAAATTACCATTCTAAAATAATACCCCCATGGTTCTGTTTCATCCCTCTTTCTGCTCATCTAACGATGTGAAGAGTGTAGTGGAACGACAGGTAATGTTGATACCGAGTGTGTGTGTGTGTGTGTGTGTGTGTGTGTGTGTGTGTGTGTGTGTGTGTGTGTGTGTGTGTGTGTGTGTGTGTGTGTGTGTGTGTGTGTGTGTGTGTGTGTGTGTGTGTGTGTGTGTGTGTGTGTGTGTGAGTCTGATTGGTCCTTCCAGTGGGGTTCATATAGCTCTCTACAGTGACATCTACCGTAAACATGATTATTAGATGTCGTTATTATCTTTATTGCATTTCCATTATCTTTGCAAAATGGTGTTAATTTACAAAAGTTGTAATTTTTTATCCCATTATGAGAGACATAAAGGTGGATCATATAATCAGGAAATGGGATTGAAAATACTTGATAAATACTACATGACCAAAAATATGTGGACACATGCTTGTCGAACATCTCATTCCAAAATCATGGGCATTAATATGGAGTTGGTCCCCCCTTTGCTGCTATAACAGCCTCCACTCTTCAGGGAAGGCTTTCCACAAAATGTTGGAACATTGCTGCAGAGATTTGCTCCCATTCAGCCACAAGAGCATTAGTGTGGTCGGGGACTGATGTTGGGTGATTAGGCCTGGCTCGCAGTCGGCGTTCCAATCCATCCCAAAGGTGTTCGATGGGGTTGAGGTCAGGGCTCTGTTCAGGCCAGTCAAGTTCTTCCACACCGATATTGACAAACCATTTCTGTATGGACCTCACTTTGTGCACGGGTGCTTTGTCATGCTGAAACAGGAAAGGGCCTTACCCAAACTGTTGCCACAAAGTTGGAAGCACAGAATCTTCTAGAATGTCATTGTATGCTGTAGCGTTAAGATTTCCCTTCACTGGAACTAAGGGGCCCGAACCATGAAAAACAGCCCCAGACCATTATTCCACCTCTAAATAACAATTTATTGGTGACATACACATGTTTAGCAGATGTTATTGCAGATGTAGTGAAACGCTTGTGTTCCTAGCTCCAACAGTGCAGTAATTTCTAACAATTCATAACAATAACCACAAATTCAAAAGTAAAAGAATGGAATTAAGAAATAGATAAATATTAGGATGTCGGAGTCCGGAGTATAAATATATATACGTAATGGAATGTATAGATGTTATAAACATAATGAACAAGTATGTGGATATAATATGTAGTATATCTGAAGAATATGAATGATAGAATTGTATATATACTGCAATAGTTGAATAGGATGGACTTGACTAGAATACAGTATATACATATGAAATGAGTAAAACAGTATGTAAACAGCATTTAAAGTGACCAGTGTTCCATTATTAAAGGGACCAGTGTTCCATTATTAAAGGGACCAGTGTTCCATTATTAAAGGGACCAGTGTTCCATTATTAAAGGGACCAGTGTTCCATTATTAAAGGGACCAGTGTTCCATTATTAAAGTGACCAGTGTTCCATTGTTAAAGTGACCAGTGTTCCATTATTAAAGGGACCAGTGTTCCATTATTAAAGTGGCCAGTGTTCCATTATTAAAGGGACCAGTGTTCCATTATTAAAGTGACCAGTGTTCCATTATTAAAGTGACCAGTGTTCCATTATTAAAGTGACCAGTGTTCCATTATTAAAGTGACCAGTGTTCCATTATTAAAGTGACCAGTGTTCCATTATTAAAGTGACCAGTGTTCCATTATTAAAGTGACCAGTGTTCCATTATTAAAGTGACCAGTGTTCCATTATTAAAGTGACCAGTGTTCCATTATTAAAGGGACCAGTGTTCCATTATTAAAGTGGCCAGTGTTCCATGATTAAAGTGACAAGTGATTCCATGTCTATGTACATGGTGCTGCAGCCTCTAAGGTGCAGGGGTGGTATCTGGCTAGTGACAGTGACTAAGTTCACTGAGCACGTACCCTTGTAGGGTACGTATATTTGCTTTGTTAAAGTCCCCAGCTACAATAAATGCGGCCTCAGGATATGCGGTTTCCAGTTTGCACAAAGTCCAGTGATGTTCCTTGGGTGCCGTTGTGGTATCGGCTTGAGGGGGAATATGCACAGCTGTGACTATAACCGAAGAGAATTCTCTTGGGAGGTAATACTGTCGGGCATTTGATTGTGAGGTATTCTAGGTTGGGTGAACAAAAGGACTTGAGTTTCTGTATGTTATCACAATCACACCATGAGTAGTTAATCATGAAAAAATACATCACCGCCTTTCTTCTTCCCGAAGAGTTCTTTATTCCTGTCTGCGTGATGTACTGAGAACCCAACTGGCTGAATGGATGGGGACAGTATATCCGGAGAGTCCATGATTCCGTGAAACAGAGTACGTTACATTCCCTGATGTATCTCTGGAAGTAGATCCTCGCAGGTAGCGTTCTCCTAGTGTCCGCCAAACCCAGATTCTTCCGTCAGGCTGCCAGGTGGTGAAGCGTGATTCATCACTCCAGAGAACGCGTTTCCACTTCTCCAGTGTCCAATGGTGGCGAGCTCTACACCATTCCAGCTAACGCTTGGCATTGCGCATGGTGATCTGAGGCTTGTGTTTATCTGCTCGGCCATGGAAACCCATGTTGTTTAAACAGTCTCAGGTTGCAGTTCTTTACTGTCATGTTGTTTAAACAGTCTCAGGTTGCAGTTCTTTACTGTCATGTTGTTTAAACAGTCTCAGGTTGCAGTTCTTTACTGTCATGTTGTTTAAACAGTCTCAGGTTGCAGTTCTTTACTGTCATGTTGTTTAAACAGTCTCAGGTTGCAGTTCTTTACTGTCATGTTGTTTAAACAGTCTCAGGTTGCAGTTCTTTACTGTCATGTTGTTTAAACAGTCTCAGGTTGCAGTTCTTTACTGTCATGTTGTTTAAACAGTCTCAGGTTGCAGTTCTTTACTGTCATGTTGTTTAAACAGTCTCAGGTTGCAGTTCTTTACTGTCATGTTGTTTAAACAGTCTCAGGTTGGAGTTCTTTACTGTCATGTTGTTTAAACAGTCTCAGGTTGCAGTTCTTTACTGTCATGTTGTTTAAACAGTCTCAGGTTGCAGTTCTTTACTGTCATGTTGTTTAAACAGTCTCAGGTTGCAGTTCTTTACTGTCATGTTGTTTAAACAGTCTCAGGTTGCAGTTCTTTACTGTCATGTTGTTTAAACAGTCTCAGGTTGGAGTTCTAAGAGTATCTTTCCTCCTCTAGTGATATTTGCTGTCGATGTGTGAATGAAAAAAACGATGATGTGAGAATTAGCTGGCCTGTCCATAAATCTGATTTCCATTTGCAGCTACTCTTAGACCGTAGACCCAAAGTAATATGGACTGAACCTCATTTTAACTTGAGAGGGATGTGTAGAAATGGAATTTGAAGAGAAGAAAATGTGAGATATCACTTGTGTGATGTGACCATGGTCTAGACCTTTCATTCATTGTACTGGCTGAAGTTTGTCCACTTTAGACAAACTTAAGACTTGCTTGTTAACTGAACCACCTGACTGGTCACATATCACGTTTCAAGGTAAGACCCGGATGCAGACAACGTCGAATTAACAACAGTTTAATAATCCAACAGGGGCAGGCAAACGACACGTCAAGGAGGGGCCAATTATCCAGATAGGTGGGGCAAAGGTACTGGACGGCAGGCAGGCTCAGGGTCAGGATAGGCAGAGGTCAGTAATCCAGATACGTGGGGCAAAGGTACAGGATGGCAGAGAGGCTCAGGGTCAGGATAGGCAGAAAAGGTCAAACTGGGAAAACTAGAGAACAGGAACAATAGAGAGACAGGAACAGAGGGAAGCACGCTGGTAGGCTTGACGAAATAAAACAAACTGGCAACAGACAAACAGAGAACATTTACATTTACATTTTAGTCATTTAGCAGACACTCTTATCCAGAGCGACTTACAGTAGTGAATGCATACATTTCATACATTATTTTCTGTGCTGGCCCCCCGTGGGAATCGAACCCACAACCCTGGCGTTGCAAACACCATGCTCTACCAACTGAGCTACAGGGAAGGCCGAACACAGGTATAAATACACAGGGGATAATGGAGAAGATGGGCGACACCTGGAGGGGGGTGGTGACAAGCACAAAGACAGGTGAAACAGATCAGAGTGTGGCTGGTTACATACAGTAACTGAACCACCTGGCTGGTTACATACAGTAACTGAACCACCTGGCTGGTTACATACAATAACTGAACCACCTGGCTGGTTACATACAGTAACTGAACCACCTGGCTGGTTACATACAGTAACTGAAGCACCTGGCTGGTTACATACAGTAACTGAACCACCTGGCTGGTTACATACAGTAACTGAACCACCTGGCTGGTTACATACAGTAACTGAACCACCTGGCTGGTTACATACAGTAACTGAACCACCTGGCTGGTTACATACAGTAACTGAACCACCTGGCTGGTTACATACAGTAACTGAAGCATCTGATACACGTTGTGTTTTATTACCATGGTGTTGTGTGTTATGTTACCATGGTGTTGTGTTATGTTACCATGGTGTTGTGTGTTATGTTACCGTGGTGTTGTGTGTTATGTTACCATGGTGTTGTGTTATGTTACCATGGTGTTGTGTGTTATGTTACCGTGGTGTTGTGTGTTATGTTACCATGGTGTTGTGTGACGTTACCATGGTGTTGTGTTATGTTACCGTGGTGTTGTGTGTTATGTTACCGTGGTGTTGTGTGTTATGTTACCGTGGTGTTGTGTTATGTTACCATGGTGTTGTGTGTTATGTTACCATGGTGTTGTGTGTTATGTTACCATGGTGTTGTGTGTTATGTTACCATGGTGTTGTGTGTTATGTTACCATGGTGTTGTGTGTTATGTTACCGTGGTGTTGTGTGTTACGTTACCGTGGTGTTGTGTTACGTTACCATGGTGTTGTGTTACGTTACCATGGTGTTGTGTTATGTTACCGGTGTGTTATGTTACCGTGGTGTTGTGTTACATTACCATGGTGTTGTGTTACGTTACCATGGTGTTGTGTGTTATGTTACCATGGTGTTGTGTTATGTTACCATGGTGTTGTGTGTTATGTTACCATGGTGTTGTGTGTTACGTTACCATGGTGTTGTGTGATGTTACCATGGTGTTGTGTGTTATGTTACCATGGTGTTGTGTGTTATGTTACCGTGGTGTTGTGTGTTATGTTACTGTGGTGTTGTGTTATGTTACCATGGTGTTGTGTGTCATGTTACCATGGTGTTGTGTGTCATGTTACCATGGTGTTGTGTGTTATGTTACCATGGTGTTGTGTGTTATGTTACCATGGTGTTGTGTGTTATGTTACCGTGGTGTTGTGTTACGTTACCATGGTGTTGTGTGTTATATTACCGTGGTGTTGTGTTACGTTACCATGGTGTTGTGTGTTATGTTACCGTGGTGTTGTGTGTTATATTACCGTGGTGTTGTGTTACGTTACCATGGTGTTGTGTGTTATGTTACCATGGTGTTGTGTTACGTTACCATGGTGTTGTGTTACGTTACCGTGGTGTTGTGTTATGTTACCGTGGTGTTGTGTTACGTTACCATGGTGTTGTGTGTTATGTTACCATGGTGTTGTGTTACGTTACCATGGTGTTGTGTTACGTTACCATGGTGTTGTGTTACGTTACCATGGTGTTGTGTTACGTTACCGTGGTGTTGTGTTATGTTACCGTGGTGTTGTGTGTCATGTTACCATGGTGTTGTGTGTTATGTTACCATGGTGTTGTGTGTTATGTTACCATGGTGTTGTGTTATGTTACCATGGTGTTGTGTGTTATGTTACCGTGGTGTTGTGTTACGTTACCATGGTGTTGTGTTATGTTACCATGGTGTTATGTTACCGTGGTGTTGTGTTATGTTACCATGGTGTTGTGTTATGTTACCATGGTGTTGTGTTACGTTACCGTGGTGTTGTGTTACGTTACCATGGTGTTGTGTTACGTTACCGTGGTGTTGTGTTACGTTACCATGGTGTTGTGTTACGTTACCGTGGTGTTGTGTTACGTTACCATGGTGTTGTGTTACGTTACCATGCTGTTGTGTTACGTTACCGTGGTGTGTTTCTGTCAAGCAGGTGAAGTGCTGTAAGTACTGGCCGGACGACACAGAGATCTACAGAGACATCAAGGTGACGCTCATAGAGACTCAGCTACTGTCAGAGTACGTCATACGGACCTTCGCTGTCGAGAAGGTGAGACTGGCTACAGAATACAGCTCTGTTCCCATATCCACACTGCCGTTACTATGTAGAATACAGCTCTGTTCCCATATCCACACTGCCGTTACTATGTAGAATACAGCTCTGTTCCCATATCCACACTGCCGTTACTATGTAGAATACAGCTCTGTTCCCATATCCACACTGCCATTACTATGTAGAATACAGCTCTGTTCCCATATCCACACTGCCATTACTATGTAGAATACAGCTCTGTTCCCATATCCACACTGCCATTACTATGTAGAATACAGCTCTGTTCCCATATCCACACTGCCGTTACTATGTAGAATACAGCTCTGTTCCCATATCCACACTGCCATTACTATGTAGAATACAGCTCTGTTCCCATATCCACACTGCCATTACTATGTAGAATACAGCTCTGTTCCCATATCCACACTGCCATTACTATGTAGAATACAGCTCTGTTCCCATATCCACACTGCCGTTACTATGTAGAATACAGCTCTGTTCCCATATCCACACTGCCGTTACTATGTAGAATACAGCTCTGTTCCCATATCCACACTGCCATTACTATGTAGAATACAGCTCTGTTCCCATATCCACACTGCCGTTACTATGTAGAATACAGCTCTGTTCCCATATCCACACTGCCTCTCTGTGTGGACAACGGTATCCTGTCGAACACACAGGAGTAGAGGGACGCAGGCCGTATTAACAGAAGATCCAATCGAGAGAGAGAGCTGGGTCGACGATACTGACGCTGATAAAAACACATGCAGCAGGGTTGCACAGCGCCAGTTCTCTAAAGGGAAAACAGAAGTTGATTGAAGTCCTGTGTAATTCTGTGTGTAGTTGACTGAGTGTTTTTCCTCCGTCCTCCAGAGAGGAGCACATGAGATTCGGGAGATCCGTCAGTTCCACTTCACAGGGTGGCCGGACCACGGGGTGCCCTACCACGCTACTGGTCTCCTGGGCTTCGTACGTAGGGTGAAGGCCAAGACACTCACCATCGCTGGACCCATGGTGATCCACTGCAGGTGGGAATGTCTGGAGGGACTCTGTCTTCTCTCTGTCTCCTCTCTGTCTTGTCTCTGTCTTGTCTCTGTCTCCTCTCTGTCTTCTGTCTTGTCTCTGTCTTCTCTCTGTCTTCTCTCTGTCTCCTCTCTGTCTCCTCTCTGTCTCCTCTCTGTCTTCTGTCTTGTCTCTGTCTCCTCTCTGTCTTGTCTCTGTCTTCTCTCTGTCTCCTCTCTGTCTCCTCTCTCTCTCCTCTCTGTCTCCTCTCTGTCTTCTCTCTTTCTCCTCTCTGTCTCCTCTCTGTCTTGCCTCTGTCTTGTCTCTGTCTTCTCTCTGTCTTCTCTCTGTCTTCTCTCTGTCTTCTCTCTGTCTCCTCTCTGTCTCCTCTCTCTCTCCTCTCTGTCTTGTCTCTGTCTTCTCTCTGTCTCCTCTCTGTCTCCTCTCTGTCTTGCCTCTGTCTTGTCTCTGTCTTCTCTCTGTCTCCTCTCTGTCTTCTCTCTGTCTCCTCTCTGTCTCCTCTCTCTCTCCTCTCTGTCTTGTCTCTGTCTTCTCTCTGTCTCCTCTCTGTCTCCTCTCTCTCTCCTCTCTGTCTCCTCTCTGTCTTCTCTCTTTCTCCTCTCTGTCTCCTCTCTGTCTTGCCTCTGTCTTGTCTCTGTCTTCTCTCTGTCTCCTCTCTGTCTTCTCTCTGTCTCCTCTCTGTCTCCTCTCTCTCTCCTCTCTGTCTTGTCTCTGTCTTCTCTCTTTCTCCTCTCTGTCTCCTCTCTGTCTTGTCTCTGTCTTGTCTCTGTCTCCTCTCTGTCTTCTCTATGTCTTCTGTCTTGTCGTATCTCTGTCTCCTCTCTGTCTCCTCTCTGTCGTATCTCTGTCTCCCTCTCCGTCTCCTCTCCGTCTCCTCTCTGTCTCCTCTCTGTCTTCTCTCTGTCTCCTCTCTGTCGTATCTCTGTCTCCTCTCTGTCTTCTCTCTGTCTCTTCTCTGTCTTCTCTCTGTCTCCTCTCTGTCGTATCTCTGTCTTTCTCTCTCAATGTTTCTGCTCCTTCTCTGGGCCCAATCCTAACTGGAGATGGGTTTTTAACTTTCATATAAAACCATGCATTGATGTCAATGAGATTTTACCTCAAGCCAGGCATCTACCTTTCTCTCTTTCTCTCTCCCTCCCTCCTATCTCTTTTCCCCTGCTCGTTCGCTCTCTCTCTTCCTCTCTCTCGCTTACCATCACTCACTCTCTCCATCCCTCCTACCACACTCTCTCCCTCTCTCTCTCTCTCTCCCTCCCTTTCTCTCTCCCTTTCTCTCTCCCTCTCTAGTGCGGGGGCGGGCCGAACGGGCTGTTTCATAGTGATTGACATCATGCTGGACATGGCAGAGAGAGAGGGCGTGGTGGACATCTATAACTGTGTCAGAGAGCTACGCTCCAGGAGAGTCAACATGGTGCAGACAGAGGTACAGTACAGTACAGACAGACAGACAGACAGACAGACAGACAGACAGACAGACAGACAGACAGACAGACAGACAGACAGACAGACAGACAGACAGACAGACAGACAGACAGAGGTACAGTACAGAGGTACAGTACAGACAGACAGACAGAGGTACAGTACTGACAGAGGTACAGTACTGACAGACAGACAGACAGACAGACAGACAGACAGACAGACAGACAGACAGACAGACAGACAGACAGACAGACAGACAGACAGACAGACAGACAGACAGACAGACAGAGGTACAGTACAGACAGACAGACAGACAGACAGACAGACAGACAGACAGACGAGACAGACAGACAGACAGACAGACAGACAGACAGACAGACAGAGGTACAGTACAGAGGTACAGTACAGACAGACAGACAGAGGTACAGTACTGACAGAGGTACAGTACTGACAGACAGACAGACAGACAGACAGACAGACAGACAGACAGACAGACAGACAGACAGACAGACAGACAGACAGTACAGAGGTACAGTACAGACAGACAGACAGAGTTACAGTACTGACAGAGGTACAGTACTGACAGACAGACAGACAGACAGACAGACAGACAGACAGACAGACAGACAGACAGACAGACAGACAGACAGACAGACAGACAGACAGACAGACAGACAGACAGAGGTACAGTACTGCTGTAGGACACACCATGTTCTACATAATCATCATAATAATGGATTTCTATAGTGGTGTCTCAGGTTTTCAAGGTGTTTCAGCCTCTCTGGACTATGTAGGTAGATGTACGATTATCAGTGTCAAGAGGCCCAGTCTGTTATGGCACCTGTGATAACTAAGTCCCTGGTTCAATCCCCAGCCCAGCTCTTCCCCCTCAATCGCTGCAATAGGAATGGGGGAAACTCACCTCATCCACTACCGACATGTGTTCAGAGGATAGAAATTCATCAAAACATCAACACTGATTTTAAACCAAAAACAAAAATTGGCATTACATTGAGGCTAACGCTCTCAACAACAAATACTATCTCCTGTTCCCCTTAAAGACACTGAGGAGGGCATAACAAGCTCACTCTAATCCAGATCACTCAACCCCACACCATCCACCCCCCTCCAGCCTTCCACCCAGCCAGCCACCCAGCCTTCCACCCAGCCAGCCACCCAGCCAGCCAGCCAGCCACCCACCCAGCCAGCCACCCAGCCAGCCAGCCAGCCAGCCAGCCAGCCAGCCAGCCAGCCAGGTAGACAGCCAGCCAGCCAGCCAGCCAACCAGCCACCCAGCCAGCCAGCCAGCCAGCCACCCAGCCAGCCACCCAGCCAGCCAGCCACCCAGCCAGCCAGCCAGCCAGCCAGCCAGCCAGCCAGCCACCCAGCCAGCCAGCCACCCAGGCAGCCAGCCACCCAGCCACCCACCCACCCAGCCAGCCAGCCAAGTAGACAGCCAGCCAAGTAGACAGCCATGGCTTCAGGCTTGATGTAAACCAGTTGTGAAGTGACATTTTTGAGATGAACATTCCCGCTGTCACTTTTGTACCAATCCCTGTGACATTCTAAGGTCAATGACACGACACGCGATGATGTCATTGGTTAAGGAACAGCAGGGTTCTATTGGTGTTTAGAACCTCGTTAGTTAGCCTGAGTGTTCTATTCTGACCTTTTGACCTTTACGGTTCCGTAGACATGGTGACTAAACATCACTAATGATTCTAAGACAGGCATTTAAACTTTAACTGAAGCTCAGTTGCACTAAAATGTCAAAAACAACAACAACAACAACAAAACAAATTATTTATTGCACACATCTGCTGGTAGTTCAGCTGGTAGAGCATGGCACTGGTAGTTCAGCTGGTAGAGCATGGCACTGGCAGTTCAGCTGGTAGAGCATGGCACTGGCAGTTCAGCTGGTAGAGCATGGCACTGGTAGTTCAGCTGGTAGAGCATGGCACTGGCAGTTCAGCTGGTAGAGCATGGCACTGGTAGTTCAGCTGGTAGAGCATGGCACTGGTAGTTCAGCTGGTAGAGCATGGCACTGGCAGTTCAGCTGGTAGAGCATGGCACTGGTAGTTCAGCTGGTAGAGCATGGCACTGGTAGTTCAGCTGGTAGAGCATGACACTGGTAGTTCAGCTGGTAGAGCATGACACTGGTAGTTCAGCTGGTAGAGCATGGCACTGGTAGTTCAGCTGGTAGAGCATGGCACTGGTAGTTCAGCTGGTAGAGCATGACACTGGTAGTTCAGCTGGTAGAGCATGGCACTGGCAGTTCAGCTGGTAGAGCATGGCACTGGTAGTTCAGCTGGTAGAGCATGGCACTGGTAGTTCAGCTGGTAGAGCATGGCACTGGCAGTTCAGCTGGTAGAGCATGGCACTGGTAGTTCAGCTGGTAGAGCATGGCACTGGCAGTTCAGCTGGTAGAGCATGGCACTGGTAGTTCAGCTGGTAGAGCATGGCACTGGTAGTTCAGCTGGTAGAGCATGGCACTGGTAGTTCAGCTGGTAGAGCATGGCACTGGCAGTTCAGCTGGTAGAGCATGGCACTGGCAGTTCAGCTGGTAGAGCATGGCACTGGTAGTTCAGCTGGTAGAGCATGGCACTGGTAGTTCAGCTGGTAGAGCATGACACTGGTAGTTCAGCTGGTAGAGCATGGCACTGGTAGTTCAGCTGGTAGAGCATGGCACTGGTAGTTCAGCTGGTAGAGCATGGCACTGGTAGTTCAGCTGGTAGAGCATGACACTGGTAGTTCAGCTGGTAGAGCATGACACTGGTAGTTCAGCTGGTAGAGCATGGCACTGGCAGTTCAGCTGGTAGAGCATGGCACTGGTAGTTCAGCTGGTAGAGCATGGCACTGGTAGTTCAGCTGGTAGAGCATGGCACTGGTAGTTCAGCTGGTAGAGCATGGCACTGGTAGTTCAGCTGGTAGAGCATGGCACTGGTAGTTCAGCTGGTAGAGCATGGCACTGGTAGTTCAGCTGGTAGAGCATGGCACTGGTAGTTCAGCTGGTAGAGCATGACACTGGCAGTTCAGCTGGTAGAGCATGGCACTGGTAGTTCAGCTGGTAGAGCATGACACTGGCAGTTCAGCTGGTAGAGCATGGCACTGGTAGTTCAGCTGGTAGAGCATGACACTGGCAGTTCAGCTGGTAGAGCATGGCACTGGTAGTTCAGCTGGTAGAGCATGACACTGGCAGTTCAGCTGGTAGAGCATGGCACTGGTAGTTCAGCTGGTAGAGCATGGCACTGGTAGTTCAGCTGGTAGAGCATGACACTGGCAGTTCAGCTGGTAGAGCATGGCACTGGTAGTTCAGCTGGTAGAGCATGGCACTGGTAGTTCAGCTGGTAGAGCATGGCACTGGCAGTTCAGCTGGTAGAGCATGGCACTGGTAGTTCAGCTGGTAGAGCATGACACTGGCAGTTCAGCTGGTAGAGCATGGCACTGGTAGTTCAGCTGGTAGAGCATGGCACTGGTAGTTCAGCTGGTAGAGCATGGCACTGGCAGTTCAGCTGGTAGAGCATGGCACTGGTAGTTCAGCTGGTAGAGCATGGCACTGGTAGTTCAGCTGGTAGAGCATGGCACTGGTAGTTCAGCTGGTAGAGCATGGCACTGGTAGTTCAGCTGGTAGAGCATGACACTGGTAGTTCAGCTGGTAGAGCATGGCACTGGTAGTTCAGCTGGTAGAGCATGGCACTGGCAGTTCAGCTGGTAGAGCATGGCACTGGTAGTTCAGCTGGTAGAGCATGGCACTGGCAGTTCAGCTGGTAGAGCATGGCACTGGCAGTTCAGCTGGTAGAGCATGACACTGGTAGTTCAGCTGGTAGAGCATGGCACTGGTAGTTCAGCTGGTAGAGCATGACACTGGTAGTTCAGCTGGTAGAGCATGACACTGGTAGTTCAGCTGGTAGAGCATGGCACTGGTAGTTCAGCTGGTAGAGCATGACACTGGTAGTTCAGCTGGTAGAGCATGGCACTGGTAGTTCAGCTGGTAGAGCATGGCACTGGTAAAGCCAGGGTTGTGGGTTCGACTACCACGGGGGGGACCAGAAAATGTACGCGCTCACTGCTGTAAGTCGCGCTGGATAAAAGTGTCTGCTAAATGACTAACCGGTAAAATGGTTGTATTCTATCGCCTGCCTCAGAACACTCTAGAACAGCTAAGTGTGTCGTAAGATGCTTTTTTCCGCCCTCCCGCGTCACATTATACACACAAGATCTCTGCTAAACACAGAATCAAGATGTTTATCTGTCTCTCTGTGACCCCTTGAAAACTTCAGAACAGAGTTGACTACAAATACAAAGTTGCCAATGTCTTTGCAGATGTTACAAACAAAGGGACGGATAAAAAGACACTTAAAATGAAAACTGAGAAGACTGCAATAAAAATGTAAATAACAGGCTATAGGCCTATATCAATCATATCGAAATACATTTCATGTTCAATCATTTCAGTTCTATTTTGTCTCTTTCTTTGACTTAGACTGACCAGGTGAAGCCAAGTGAAAGCTATGATTCCCCTTCCATCCCCTTCAATCAGTGTAGGTGAAGGATTTTTATGCCTTGAGACATGGATTGTGTATGTGTGCCATTCAGAGGGTGAATGGGCAAGACCAAAGATTTAAGTGCCTTTGGTAGTTGGCACACCAGTTTGAGTTTGTCAAGAACTGCAACGCTGCTGTTATTTTTTTTTTTCTTCACGCTCAACAGTTTTCCCGTGTGTATCAAGAATGGTCCAGCACACAAAAGGAAAACCAGGAAATGTGGCACACAAGGGTGGGAAGCATTGAGGTCAACATGGGGTCAGCATCCCTGTGGAACGCTTTCGACACCTTGTAGAGTCCATGTCCGGATGAATTGAGGCTGTTCTGAGGGCGAAAGGTGGTGCAACTCAAATATTTTTACGAAGATGTTCCTAATGTTTTGTGCGCTCAGTGTATTTCATGATGTGTAAGCTAACATGTTCTTATTTATTTAACTAGGCAAGTCAGTTTAAGAACAAATTCTTATTTTACTATGACGGCCTACCAGGGAACAGCGGGTTAACTTCCTTGTTCAGGGGGCAGAACGACAGATTATAATTTTTTTTCCCCTCGTCAGCTCAGGGATTCGATCCAGCAACCTTTCAGTTACTGGCTCAACGCTCTAACTACTAGGCTACCTGGCACCCCAACATGTGATCAATGATGTGCCAAATCTGTGATTTAGTACATTATTATAGGGCATAAGCATTAGAATAAGCCACCTCAATATTTGCAGCCGTGATTGGTAATATCTCTCTAGGAGCTGATCCATTGTCAGTTTATGTGAAATAATTCTAAATGTTAAAAGGTCAGATTTTGAACTGTGAAAGCTGATCTGAGAGCAGCGATCGCTTTTCTTTCCATCCTGTCAGTATCAACACTACGCCTCAACGACACACTGAGTGAACCTTGTCTCAGTGTGGTGTTCTGGGAAAACACGTTACATCTTCGGGGCCGTTGTAGGAAAGAGGCATCGTTAATAAAATTAAAAAAAGACTCAGAAGTCTAAGTTTCCATCGCTGTGGGGAAACCGGACCCAGAACAGCGAATCTGAAAAGGTAACGGGTGGCCTCAGGGTTAGAAACCGTGTCAAAGAACTAATACACCTGCGAGGGACAAACACACACACACACACACACACACACACACACACACACACCCCACACCCGAATCCGCCACACACACACACACACACACACACACACACACACACACACACACCCCACACCCGAATCCTCCACACACACACACACACACACACACACACACACACACACACACACACACACACACACGAATCCTCCCCCCCACACACACACACACACACACACACACACCGAATCCTCCACACACACACACACACACACACACACACACACACACACACACCCCACACCCGAATCCTCCACACACACACACACACACACACACACACACACACACACACACACACACACACACACACACACAGACACACACACACACACACGAATCCTCCCCCCCACACACACACACACACACACACCGAATCCTCCACACACACACACACACACACACACACACACACACACACACGAATCCTCCCCCCACACACACACACACACACACACCGAATCCTCCACACACACACACAGACACACACACACAGACACACACACACACACACACACACACACACAGACACACACACAGACACACACACACACACACACACCCCACACCGAATCCTCCACACACACACACACACACACACACACAGACACACACACACACACAAATCCTCCCCCCACACACACACACACACACCGAATCCTCCACACACACACACACACACAGACACACACACACAGACACACACACACACACCCCACACCCGAATCCTCCACACACACACACACACACACACACACACACACACACACACACACACACACACACACACACACACACACACACACACACACACGAATCCTCCCCCCACACACACACACACACACACACACACACACACACACACACCGAATCCTCCCCCCTACACACACCCGAATCCCCCCCACACACACACACACACACACGAATCCTCCCCCACACACACACACACACCCGAATCCCCCCCACACACACACACACACACACACACACACGAATCCTCCCCCCCCACACATACACTCACACCCGAATCCCCCCCACACACACACACACACACACACACACACACACACACACACACACACACACACACACACACACACACACACACACTCTGTGAAGGTCAGTGAACCGGTGGAGTGTTTGTCAGTCAGTCATTTGTTCTCCAGTTGCTGAAGTCAAGATCGTCCCCGTCGTCATCTCTGAAACATTTGCCCGTTAAATCCAATGACGCCTGTGATTTAAAAGGAATTAGGGTGAAATGATGCATTCGGCTCCACTATGGATGACTCCCTGTTCAGTCCTTCAGTAGCAAACCTAACGCAACACAACGCAACACAACGCTACACAACGCTACACAATGCCAGCCTGGCATAAAGCTGGCAGCAGCCATGAGCTCTCCCTGGATGATATCACCCACCCTCATCGTTGAGCTAAACCTGCTCGTTTACAAGCCAGTAAAAATATTTTATTATTCTCTTATTGTCTAACTTCTGCCAGCCTGCCTGCCGCCCAGCTTCAGCAGCTGTGAAAAGAGACTGGGTGTTTTCTTCTCTCTCTCTCTCTCTCTCTCTCTCTCTCTCTCTCTCTCTCTCTCTCTCTCTCTCTCTGTCTCCTCTCTGTATCCTCTCTGTTTCCTCTCTGTCTCCTCTCTGTCTCCTCTCTGTCTCCTCTCTGTCTCTCTCTCTGTCTCTCTCTCTCTCTCTCTCTCTCTCTCTCTCTCTCTCTCTCTCTCTCTCTCATGAGACACATCAACCCCATCATCCCAGACACCCTGGACCCACTACAATTCGCATACCGTCCCAACAGATCCACAGACAACGCAATCTCAATTGCACTTCACACTGCCCTCTCCCACCTGGCCAAGAGGGGGAAATAACTATGTGAGAATGCTGTTCATTGACTACAGCTCAGCGTTCTACACCATAGTCCCCTCCAAGCTCATCAGCAAGCTAGGGACTCTGGGACTGAACCCATCCTTCTGCCGCCCCCAGGTGGTAAGGGTAGGTAACAACACATCTGCCACGCTGATCCTCAACACGGGGGCCCCTCAGGGGTGTGTCCCCTCCTGTACTCCCTGTTTACCCACGACTGCGTGGCCAGGCACGGCTCCAACACCATCATTAAGATTTGCTGACGATACGACGGTGGTAGGCCTGATCACAGAAGATAATGAGACAAGCCTATAGGGAGGAGGTCAGTGACCTGGCAGTGTGGTGCCAGATTAACAACCTCTCCCTCAACGTCAGCAAGATAAAGGAGCTGATCGTGGACCACAGGAAACGGAGGGACTGAGCATGCCCCCATCCACATTTACGGAGCTGTAGTGGAGTACTCAGTTGAAGCACCTTTGGCAGGGATTACAGCCTCGAGTCTTCTTGGGTACAAGCTCGGCACACCAGTGTTTGGGAGTTTCTCCCATTCTTCTCTGCAGATCCTCTCAAACTCTGTCAGGTTGGATGGGGAGCGGCACTGCACAACTATTTTTAGGTCTCTCCAGAGATTCGAGTCCAGGCTCTGGCTGGGCCACTCAAGGACATTCAGAGACTTGCCCCGAAGCGACTCCTGTGTTGTCTTGGCTGTGTGCTTAGGGTTGTTGTCCTGTTGGAAGGTGAACCTTCGCCCCAGTTTGAAGTCCTGAGCGCTCTGGAGCAGGTTTTCATCAAGGTTCTCTCTGTACTTTGCTTCATCTTTCCCTCGATCCTGACTGGTCTTCCAGTCCCTGCTGCTGAAAAACATCCCGACAGCATGATGCTGCCACCACCATGCTTCACCGTAGGGATGGTGCCAGGTTTCCTCCAGATGTGACGCTTGGCATTCAGGCCAAAGAGTTCAATCTTAGTTTCATCAGACCAAAGAATGTTATTTGTCATGGTCTGAGAGTCCTTTAGGTGCCTTTTGGCAAACTCCAGCGGCATGTCATGTGACTTTTACTGAGGAGTGGCTTCCGTCTGGCTACTCTACCATAAAGGCCTGATTGGTGGAGTGCTGCAGAGTTGGTTGTCCTTGTGGAAGGTTCTCCCATCGCCACAGAGGAACTCTGGAGCTCTGTCAGAGTGACCATCGGGTTCTTGGTCACCTCCCTGACCAAGGCCCTTTTCCCCCGATTGTTCAGTTTGGCCGGCTTGGTGGTTCCAAACTTCTTCCATTTAAGAATGATGGAGGCCACTGTGTTCTTGGGGGCCTTCAATGCTGCAGAAATGTTTTTGGTACCCTTCCCCAGATCTGTGCCTCGACACAATCCCGTCTCAGAGCTCTACGGACAATTCCTTCGACCTCATGGCTTGTTTTTTTGCTCTGACAATCACTGTCAACTGTGGGACCTTATATAGACAGGTGTGTGCCTTTCCAAATCATGCTAAATCAATTGAATTTACCACAGGTGGACTTCAATCAAGTTGTAGAAACATCTCAAGGATGATCAATGGAAACAGAATGTACCTGAGCTCAATTTTGAGTCTCACAGCAAAGGGTCTGAATACTTATGTAAATAAGGTATTTCAGTTCATTTTTTTAATACATTTGCTAAAAAAAAAAATCAAAACGGTTTTCGCTTTGTCATTATGGGGTATTGTGTGTATATTTATGAGGGAAAAAATATTTAATCAATTTTAGAATAAGGCTGTAATGTCCTCTCAGACAAAACCCACACACATTCACATACACACATACAGACACAACACAAATACACATTAACACACATTTTTCTACTCACCCTATATTTAGTTCAACATTGATCTGGTACTCCCTGTATATAGCTCCACATTGATCTGGTACTGGTACTCCCTGTATATAGCTCCACATTGATCTGGTACTCCCTGTATATAGCTCCACATTGATCTGGTACTCCCTGTATATAGCTCCACATTGATCTGGTACTGGTACTCCCTGTATATAGCTCCACATTGATCTGGTACTGGTACTCCCTGTATATAGCTCCACATTGATCTGGTACTGGTACTCCCTGTATATAGCTCCACATTGATCTGGTACTCCCTGTATATAGCTTCACATTGATCTGGTACTTCCTGTATATAGCTCCACATTGATCTGGTACTCCCTGTATATAGCTCCACATTGATCTGGTACTCCCTGTATATAGCTCCACATTGATCTGGTACTCCCTGTATATAGCTCCACATTGATCTGGTACTCCCTGTATATAGCTCCACATTGATCTGGTACTCCCTGTATATAGCTCCACATTGATCTGGTACTTCCTGTATATAGCTCCACATTGATCTGGTACTTCCTGTATATAGCTCCACATTGATCTGGTACTTCCTGTATATAGCTCCACATTGATCTG
Source organism: Salmo salar (assembly GCF_905237065.1). Lineage (NCBI taxonomy): Eukaryota > Metazoa > Chordata > Actinopteri > Salmoniformes > Salmonidae > Salmo > Salmo salar. The sequence continues at coordinate 5,208,490 of NC_059444.1, read as the reverse complement.
GTACTCCCTGTATATAGCTCCACATTGATCTGGTACTCCCTGTATATAGCTCCACATTGATCTGGTACTCCCTGTATATAGCTCCACATTGATCTGGTTCTCCTTGTATATAGTTCCACATTGATCTGGTACTCCTTGTATATAGCTCCACAATTGTGTATTTTATTCCTTGTGTTACTATTTTCTTTTGTATTATAATTTAATTGACTCTTCATCGTTAGTTAAAGGCTCGTAAGTCATGTTCCCTCTAAGCTGCGTGCGTAGCTGGTGCATGGCGTTTCCTCCGACACGTTGGTTCAGGCTGGCTTCCGGGTTAAGTGGGCATTTTGTCAAGAAGCAGCGCGGCTTGGTTGGGTTGTGTTTCGGAGGACGCACTGCTCTCGACCTTCGCCTCTCCCGAGTACCATAGGGGAGTTGCAGCGATGAGACAAGACTGTAACTACCAATTGGATACCACGGAATTGGGGAGAAAAAGAAAGGGATAAAATTCAGTTTAACAAATGTAACTTAAAGCGGGTACAGTCTCAGTGTTCACAGTAAACGCGTTTGATGTTACACAGAATGTTCAAGTTTGTTCTCAGCAAACCTGAAATTTCTCCCAAATTTTTTGGGGGAGGGAAAGTTGCTCGTAAAGCGAGCATTTCACTGAAAAGTCTACACCCGTTGTATTCGGCTCATGTGACAAAATATACTAATATTCTATAGGATATGATGCTGGTAAATGTTGATGTCATAGATGAAACGCAGCAACAACCAGTCGGGGGAATGATGAGGCCTTGGTGTTGAACCAGACACAACATCATACTGTAGTAAAACCAGTCAGTCAGGGAAGATGAACCAGATGAGGACCGCTGAACTGTATTTGACACACCCTTCATCACCTCTGTGTGTGTGTGTGTGTGTGTATATGTGTGTGTGTGTGTGTGTGTGTGTGTGTGTGTGTGTGTGTGTGTGTGTGTGTGTGTGTGTGTGTGTGTGTGTGTGTGTGTGTGTGTGTGTGTGTGTGTGTGTGTGTGTGTGTGTGTGTGTGTGTGTGTGTGTAGTCACCCCATAATACTCATCAACTATTTCTGACCTTTTTCATAAAATCTTCTTACAAACTAAAATCTTGATCTTTATTTTCCCAGGAGCAGTATGTCTTTATCCACGACGCCATCTTGGAGGCGTGTCTTTGTGGTGACACCACCATCCCAGCCAATCAGCTTCGCTCGGTCTACTATGACATGAACCGATTGGACCCCCAGACCAACTCCTCCCAGATTAAAGAGGAGTTCAGGGTGAGATTCTTGTCCATAGGGGTCCTTCCTCATTCAGGGTGAGGAGTAGACAGATACATTTTACAGAAGCAAACCACATCTGCAATGAAGGTAAGGGCTTTCCAATCAGTGGCTCTTTCCCAACAAACACAGAGGACTGTTGAACCATCCCTTATAGAAACTGTTTGGTGGCTATTGGGCCATCCTTTTAAGACCATGTGACCCTCTAACCCCTAGTATCTCTGTCTCTCTCTCCAGACTCTAAACATGGTGACTCCTACGTTGCATGTGGAGGACTGTAGAATGTCCCACTGTAACCCACTGTAACCCACTGTAACGCCCTGTAACCACTGTAACCCACTGTAACCCTCTGTAACCCACTGTAACCCACTGTAACCCACTGTAACCCACTATAACGCACTGTCACACACTGTATTTCCCTGTAACCCACTGTAACCCTCTGTAACCCACTGTAACCCACTGTAACGCCCTGTAACCCACTGTAACCCACTGTAACCCACTGTAACCCACTGTAACCCACTATAACCCACTATAACGCCCTGTAACCCACTGTAACCTACTGTAACCCACTGTAATGCCCTGTAACCCACTGTAACCCACTGTAACGCCCTGTAACCCACTGTAACCCACTATAACCCACTATAACGCCCTGTAACCCACTGTAACCTACTGTAACCCACTGTAACCCACTATAACCCACTGTATCACCATGTAACCCACTGTAAACCACTGTAACCCACTGTAACCCACTGTAACCCACTGTAACCCACTATAACGCCCTGTAACCCACTGTAACCCACTATAACCCACTGTAACCCACTATAACCCACTGTAACCCACTATAACCCACTGTATCACCATGTAACCCACTGTAACCCACTGTAACCCACTGTAACATACTGTAACCCACTGTAACCCACTGTAACCCACTGTAACCCACTGTAACCCACTGTAACCCACTGTAACACCATGTAACCCACTGTAACCCACTGCAACCCACTGTAACCCACTGTAACCCACTATAACGCACTGTAACCCACTGTAACCTACTGTAACCCACTGTAACCCACTGTAACGCCCTGTAACGCCCTGTAACCCACTGTAACGCCCTGTAACCCACTGTAACCCACTGTAACCCACTGTAACCCACTGTAACCCACTGTAACGCCCTGTAACCCACTGTAACGCCCTGTAACCCACTGTAACCTACTGTAACCCACTGTATCGCCCTGCAACCCACTGTAACCCATTGTATCACCATGTAACCCACTGTAACCCACTGTATTGCCCTGTAACCCACTGTAATGCCCTGTAACCCACTGTATCGCCCTGTAACCCACTGTAACACACTGTAACCCACTGTAACCTACTGTAACCCACTGTATTGCCCTGTAACCCACTGTATTGCCCTGTAACCCACTGTAACCCACTGTATCCTACTGTAACCCACTGTATCTCCCTGTAACCCACTGTATCGCCCTGTAACCCACTGTAACCCACTGTAACCCACTGTAACCTACTGTATCCCACTGTATTGCCCTGTAACCCACTGTATTGCCCTGTAACCCACTGTAACCCACTGTATCCTACTGTAACCCACTGTATCACCCTGTAATCCACTGTAACCCACTGTATCAACCTGTAACCCACTGTAATCCACTGCATTGCCCTTTAATCCACTGTAACCTACTGTAACCCACTGTATCACCCTGTAATCCACTGTAACCCACTGTATCAACCTGTAACCCACTGTAATTCACTGCATTGCCCTTTAATCCACTGTAACCTACTGTAACCCACTGCATTGCCCTGTAACCCACTGTATTGCCCTGTAACCCACTGTAACCCACTGTAACCTACTGTAACCCACTGTAACCTACTGTAACCTACTGTATCACCTTGTAACCCACAGTGCCTACTGTAACCCACTGTATTGCCCTGTAACCCACTGTAACCCACTGTATTGCCCTGTAACCCACTGTAACATACTGTAACCCACTGTATTGCCCTGTAACCCACTGTAACCCACTGTATTGCCCTGTAACCCACTGTAACCCACCGTATCACTCTGTAACCCACTGTATTGCCTTTTAACCCCATGTAACCTACTCTAACCCACTATATTGCCATGTAACCCCCTGTAACCCACTGTAACCCACTGTAACCCACTGTATCGCCCTTAACCCTCTGTAACCCACTGTAACCCACTAGATTGCCATGTAACCCCCTGTAACCCACTGTAACCTCTAGTGTCTCTCTCTCCAGACTCTGAACATGGTGACTCCTACGTTGCGTGTGGAGGACTGTAGTATCGCCCTGCTCCCCAGGAACCATGAGAAGAACCGCTGTATGGACGTCCTTCCTCCTGACCGCTGTCTGCCCTTCCTCATCACCATCGATGGAGAGAGCTCCAACTACATCAACGCTGCTCTTATGGACGTATGTCAACACACACACACACACACACACACACACACACACACACACACACACACACACACTGCATACACACACACTGCATAAACACGCACACACACTGCATACACACACTGCATACACACACACACACTGCATACACACACACACACACACACTGCATACACACACACTGCATAAACACACACACTGCATACACACACATACACTGCATACATACACACTGCATAAACATACACACACACACATTGCATACACATACACACGCTAACACACACGCACACACACTAACACACACACTCTAACACACACATATTGCAAACACACACACACTAACACACACACAGAGACACACACTAACACACACACATTGCAAACACACACACACACACACACTAACACACACACTAACAGACACACACACACACACACACCGCATACACACACTGCATAAACACGCACACACACTGCATACACACACTGCATACACACACACACTGCATGCACACACACACACACACTAACACACACACTCTAACACACACATATTGCAAACACACACACACTAACACACACACAGAGACACACACTAACACACACACATTGCAAACACACACACACACACACACACACACACACACACACACACACACACACACACACACACTGCATACACACACTGCATAAACACGCACACACACTGCATACACACACTGCATACACACACACACTGCATGCACACACACACACTGCATACACACACACACACACACACACACACACACACACACACACTGCATACACGCACACTGCATAAACACACACACTGCATACACACACATACACTGCATACATACACACTGCATAAACATACACACACACACATTGCATACACATACACACGCTAACACACACGCACACACACTAACACACACACTCTAACACACACATATTGCAAACACACACACACTAACACACACACAGAGACACACACTAACACACACACATTGCAAACACACACACACACACACACACACACTAACACACACACTAACAGACACACACACACACACACACACACACACACTGCAAACACACACGTTCAACGCTGCATTCATGGACGTAAGGACTGAAGTCTCAGTAGTCTGTTCCCAGATCTGTTTGTGCTGTGTTGCCATGACCATAGGAATTATCAAGACAACATAAAATCAGATCTGGGTCCAGGCTATCCTCTCAATATCTAGAAATGGAGAAAAACCTGTAGTCAATGGAAATAGTTGTTAGGAGTTTAATTAAAATCTCTATCTCCCTCCCCCTCCCCCTATATCTTTCTCTCACTCTCTCCCCCTCCCTCCCCCTCCCCCTACCTCTTTCTTTCTCTATCTCCCTCTCCCTCCCCCTCCCCCTACCTCTTTCTCTCTCTATCTTCCTCCTTCTTCCTCCCTCCCTCTTCCTCCCTCCCTCTCTCCCTCTTCCTCTCTACCTCCCTCCCTCCCTCTCCTTCCCTCCCTCCCTCCCTCCCTCCCTCCCTCATGTAGAGTTATAAACAGCCGTCAGCATTCATCGTTACCCAGCATCCTCTGCCCAACACAGTGAAGGATTTCTGGAGGCTGGTGTTGGACTACCACTGTACCTCCATAGTGATGCTCAATGATGTCGACCCAGCACAGGTGCAAACACACACACACACACACACACACACACACACACACACACACACACACACACACACACACACACACACACACACACACACACACACACACACACACACACACACACACACACACACACACACAAATGCATTTGCCCACATGTACACATGCACACAATTCTATGGGAGTTAGTATATAATCTGAAAATGGACTGTGAAATAGACAGCATCTGAAGTAGTTTTTTTTTCTCCCATGAATAGAACCTTGTATGTAAGAGTCCAGCTAAGAGAAAAATAAAAGAATAGCTTTGTGTGTCTACACAAGGACTCATAATGTCCGACACACACACACACACACACACACACACACACACACACACACACACACACACACACACACACACACACACACACACACACACACACACACACACACACACATACACAAGGACAGAGACATTCATTCTCTTGTTAAATAGAGAATGATATCAGGCACCAGAGATAGATGTGGAGTGAGGTAGGACATGACAAGAGAAGGAGCATAGTGTAGCTCTACAGTGGAGGGCTGTAGATAGGATAGACAGATACAGCGCCTTGCAAAAGTATTCATCCCTCTTGGTGTTTTTTCCTATTTTGTTGCATTATAACCTGTCATTTTAAATAGATTTTTATTTGGATTTCATTTAATGGACCATACACAAAATAGTCCAAATTGGTGAAGTGTATTCACCCCCTAAATAAGATCTGGTGCAACCAATTACCTTCAGAAGTCACAGAATTAGTTAAATTAAATCCACCTGTGTGCAATCTAAGTGTCACATGATCTCAGTATACAGTATATATACATGTTCTGAAAGGTCCCAGTGTCTGCAACACCACTAAGCAAGGGGCTCCACCAAGCAAGCAGCACTATGAAGACCAAAGAGCTCTCCAAATAGGTCAGGAACAAAGTTGTGGAGAAGTACAGATCAGGGTTGGATTATAAAAAAAATATCAGAAGCTTTGAACATCCCACAGAGCACCATTAAATTCATTATTAAAAAATTGAAAGAATATGGCACCACAACAAACCTGCCAAGAGAGGGCCGCCCACCAAATCTCACGGATCAGGCAAAGATTAGAGATGGGTCATTAATCAGAGAGGCAACAAAGAGACCAAAGATGACCCTGAAGGAGCTGCAAAGCTCCACAGCGGAGATTGAAGTATCTGTCCATAGGACCACTTTAAACCGTGCACTCCACAGAGCTAGGCTTTACGGAAGAGTGGCCAGAAAAAGTCATTGCTTAAAGAAACACCATCCCCACAGTGAAGCATGGTGGTGGCGGCATCCTGCTGTGGGGCTGTTTTTCATCAGCAGGGACTGGAAAACTGGTCAGAATTGAAGGAATGATGGATGGCGCTAAATACAGGGAAATTCTGGAGGGAAACCTGTTTCAGTCTTCCAGAGATTTGAGACTGGGACGGAGGTTCACCTTCCAGCAGGACAATGACCCTAAGCATACTGCTAAAGAAACACTCGAGTGGTTTAAGGGAAACATTTAAATGTCTTGAAATGGCCCAGGCCTCAATCCAATTGAGAATCTGTGGTATGACTTAAAGATTGCTGTACACTAGTGGAACCCATCCAACTTGAAGGAGCTGAGCAGTTTTGCCTTGAAGAATGGGCAAAAATCCCAGTGGCTAGATGTGCCAAGCTTATAGAGGCATACCCCAAGAGACTTGCAGCTGTAATTGCTGCGAAAGGTGGCTCTACAAAGTATTGACTTTGGGGGGGTGAATAGTTATGCACGCTCAAGTTTTCTGTTTTCTGTGTTATTTCTTGTTTGTTTCTCAATAAAATATTTTGCAACTTCAAAGTGGTAGGCATGTTGTGTAAATCAAATGATACAAATCCCCCAAAAATCTTTTTTAATTCCAGGTTGTAAGGCAACAAAATAGGAAAAATGCCAAAGGGGGTGAATACTTTCGCAAGCCACTGTAGATAGAAAGATAGGACAAGGTTATAGATGGATCTCTGTACATCCACAACATCAGTCAGAAAGATAGGGTTATCGATAGGACAGGGTTATAGATGGGACAGGGTTATAGATGGGACAGGGTTATAGATGGGACAGGGTTATAGATGGGACAGGGTTATAGATGGGACAGGGTTATAGATGGGACAGGGAGGTAGATGGGACAGGGTAATAGATGGGACAGGGTTATCGATAGGACAGGGTTATAGATGGGACAGGGTTATAGATGGGACAGGGTTATAGATGGGACAGGGTTATAGATGGGACAGGGAGGTATATGGGACAGGGTTATAGATGGGACAGGGTTATAGATGGGACAGGGGTCTAGATGGGACAGGGGTGTAGATGGGACAGGGTTATAGATGGGACAGGGTTATAGATGGGACAGGGTTATAGATGGGACAGGGTAATAGATGGGACAGGGTTATAGATGGGACAAGACAGGGTAATAGATGGGACAGGGTTGTAGATGGGACAGGGTAATAGATGGGACAGGGTTATAGATGGGACAGGGTTATAGATGGGACAGGGTTATAGATGGGACAGGGTTATAGATGGGACAGGGTTATAGATAGGACAGGGTTATAGATGGGACAGGGTTATAGATGGGACAGGGTTAGAGATGGGACAGGGAGGTAGATGGGACAGGGTTATAGATGGGACAGGGTAATAGATGGGACAGGGTTATAGATGAGACAGGGTAATAGATGGGACAGGGTTATAGATGGGACAGGGTTATAGATGGGACAGGGTTATAGATGGGACAAGACAGGGTAATAGATGGGACAGGGTTATAGATGGGACAAGGTTATAGATGGGACAGGGTTATAGATGGGACAGGGTTATAGATGGGACAAGACAGGGTAATAGATGGGACAGGGTTATAGATGGGCAGGGTTATAGATGGGACAGGGTTATAGATGGGACAGGGTTATAGATGGGACAGGGTTATAGATGGGACAGGGGTATAGATGGGACAGGGTTATAGATGGGACAGGGTTATAGATGGGACAGGACAGGGTTATAGATAGGACAGGGTAATAGATGGGACAGGGTTATAGATGGGACAGGGTTATAGATGGGACAGGGTTATAGATGGGACAGGGAGATAGATAGGACAGGGTTATAGATGGGACAGGGTTATAGATGGGACAGGACAGGGTTATAGATGGGACAGGGTTGTAGATGGGACAGGGTTATAGATGGGACAGGGTTATAGATGGGACAGGGTTATAGATGGGACAGGGTTATAGATGGGACAGGGGGTTAGATAGGACAGGGTTATAGATGGGACAGGACAGGGTTATAGATAGGACAGGGTTATAGATGGGACAGGGAGATAGATAGGACAGGGTTATATATGGGACAGGGTTATAGATGGGACAGGGTTATAGATGGGACAGGGTTATAGATAGGACAGGGTTATAGATGGGACAGGGTTATAGATGGGACAGGGTTATAGATGGGACAGGGTTATAGATGGGACAGGGTTATAGATGGGACAGGGTTATAGATGGGACAGGGTTATAGATGGGACAGGGTTATAGATGGGACAGGGTTATAGATGGGACAGGGTTATAGATGGGACAGGGTTATAGATGGGACAGGGTTATAGATGGGACAGGGTTATAGATGGGACAGGGTTATAGATGGGACAGGGTTATAGATGGGACAGGGTTATAGATGGGACAGGGTTATAGATGGGACAGGGTTATAGATGGGACAGGGTTATAGATGGGACAGGGTTATAGATGGGACAGGGTTATATATGGGACAGGGTTATAGATGGGACAGGGTTATAGATGGGACAGGGTTATAGATGGGACAGGGTTATAGATGGGACAGGGTTATAGATGGGACAGGGTTATAGATGGGACAGGGTTATAGATGGGACAGGGGTCTAGATGGGACAGGGGTGTAGATGGGACAGGGTTATAGATGGGACAGGGAGGTATATGGGACAGGGTTATAGATGGGACAGGGTTATATATGGGACAGGGTTATAGATGGGACAGGACATGGTTATAGATGGGACAGGGTTGTAGATGGGACAGGGTAATAGATGGGACAGGGTTATAGATGGGACAGGGTTATAGATGGGACAGGGTTATAGATGGGACAGGGTTATAGATGGGACAGGGTAATAGATGGGACAGGGTTATAGATGGGACAGGGTTATAGATGTCAGTCGGGCGATCGATCTTTGGATGCTCTCTCTGGGAGCTCCAGGCCCCAGGCCCTGTCATCACACCCAAGGATCAAAAGCCTCTGACTGGGCTGCTCTCGCTGCTCTCTCCCCGCAATCCCTGTGTGACTGACTGACTAGCTGACTGGCTGACACACAGACTGGCTGGCAGGGCCTTTCATTCAATATTCTCACTGTAGCTCAGGTGGAGCGTTGGGGGGGGGGTGAGAAAGTGAGGGCTGAGGGAGGAAGGGGGGGAGAGAAAGTGAGGGCTGAGGGAGGAAGGGGGGGGAGAGAAAGTGAGGGCTGAGGGAGGAAGGGGGGAGAGAAAGGGGGAAGAGCTAGAGGGCAGGGGGGGGGAGAGAAAGTGAGGGCTGAGGGAGGAAGGGAGTTAGAGATTAGAGAGTTACTTTTTCTCCATCAGCATCTTTGTTTTTCGGCGGTTGAATTTGTCAAATTCTGATTGGCTCTCAGAGGAGGCAGAGATAGGAGGTTTCTGATTGGCTCTCAGAGGAGGCAGAGATAGGAGGTTTTCTTCCACCTGTATTTCTGAAATCTCTTTGTGTGCGTGTGTGTGTGTGTGTGTGTGTGTGTGTGTGTGTGTGTGTGTGTGTGTGTGTGTGTGTGTGTGTGTGTGTGTGTGTGTGTGTGCGCGTATGTGTGTATGCCTGCATTATGCATTGCGTGTGTGTGTGTGTGTGTGTGTGTGTGTGTGTGTGTGCGCGCGTATGTGTGTATGCCTGCATTATGCATTGCGTGTGTGTGTGTGTGTGTGTGTGTGTGTGTGTGTGTGTGTGTGTGTGTGTGTGTGTGTGTGTGTGCGCATATGTGTGTATGCCTGCATTATGTATTGCGTGTGTGTGTGTGTGTGTGTGTGTGTGTGTGTGTGTGTGTGTGTGTGTGTGTGTGTGTGTGTGTGTGTGTGTGTGTGTGTGTGTGTGTGTGTGTGTGTGTGTGTGTGTGTGTGTGTGTGTGCATCACTGCATTTCACTTCGTAAACTGTTCTGCTGTGTGTGCATGTTGTCTAAGTAATATCCCATACAGTATACAGGTGCATGTTGTATTGTTTCTACCTCGTCAGTCTGTCCAGAGGGAGGTAAATGAACATTAGGTATTTCCTGCTCCTACTGAATGAGCCCCGTCTCATGGGTTCACTACTCTAACAGTTGAAAACTAAACTGTCAAAGCAAAGAATTGATCATCCACATTCTGTATCACATTCAGATCGCTTCCATTCTCTTCCTGAACATCTTTTGATCATGTATTCTCTTACAACAAAAAAAAGAGAAACTCTGGTTTTCCTGGAGGTTTGAATAGAAAGAAAGATGGATTTTTTTTGTTGTTGAGAAGACTCATAGCTGGGACATGAAAGGGTGACAGGAGAGAATAAAATATAGAATGAAAATACAGAAGGGAAGTATGAAAGATATTAGCAGACCAAGGTTTTTGTTTTATATAACACTGCACAAAGCATCAATCAATAAAACATTTTTTTTTTTAAATGCAACTACCTTGGATTGCTTTAGTTGGGCTTTATCGGTTCAATTCTATATGGTTTGGAACGATGGTCTCAGCATTGTCTGCAGTAAGCTTCAGTTGAACTACCGTTTCACGTGAGCGAGAGCTTTCTTCTGAACCTGACCGGAACTATTTATTTTTTTATTTTTATTTTTTATTTTTTCAAAATGTCACAGAGAAGACGACAGCCTCTCTTGTGCTGTTGCCTAGCAACCTCACGTTGCTCCGAGATCTGGGAAATCCTGCTCATTTGTGAGAGTTATTACTCACAGTCATTATGTTGATTTGTTGATTTGTTGATATTTTTCTCTCCCTGTCCTTTGTGTGTGTGTGTGTGTGTGTGTGTGTGTGTGTGTGTGTGTGTGTGTGTGTGTGTGTGTGTGTGTGTGTGTGTGTGTGTGTGTGTGTGTGTGTGTGTGTGTGTGTGTGTGTGTGTGTGTTAGCTATGTCCTCAGTACTGGCCTGAGAACGGGGTGCATCGCCAGGGGCCAATCCAGGTGGAGTTTGTATCAGCTGACCTGGAGGAAGACATCATCAGTAGAATATTCAGGATTTACAACGCAGCACGAGTACGCACACACACACACACACACACACACACACACACACACACACACACACACACACACACACACACACACACACACACACACACACACACACACACACACCATGGGACAATTAACTACTAACTACCTTACCTGACACTTACCTGACCCTAACTACCTTACAGTACCTGACACACCTGACCCTAACTATCTTAACTGACACTAACTAACTTACGGTAGCTGTATCACCTGACCCTAACTATCTTACCTTTCCCTAACTACGTTTAACTATCTTACCTGACACACCTGACCCTAACTACCTTACCTGACAAACCTGACCCTAACTACCTTACCTGACCCTAACTACCTTACCTGACACACCTGACCCTAACTACCTTACCTGACAAACCTGACCCTAACTACCTTACCTGACCCTAACTACCTTACCTGACACACCTGACCCTAACTACCTTACCTGACACACCTGACCCTAACTACCTTACCTGACACACCTGACCCTAACTACCTTACCTGACACACCTGACCCTAACTACCTTACCTGACCCTAACTACCTTACCTGTCACACCTGATCCTAACTACCTTACCTGACTCTAACTACCTTACCTGACCCTAACTACCTTACCTGACCATAACTACCTTACCTGACACACCTGACCCTAACTACCTTACCTGACCCTAACAACCTTACCTGACACACCTGACCCTAACTACCTTACCTGACCCTAACTACCTTACCTGACCCTAACCACCTTACCTGACACACCTGACCCTAACTACCTTACCTGACAAACCTGACCCTAACTACCTTACCTGACCCTAACTACCTTACCTGACCCACCTGACCCTAACTACCTTACCTGACCCTAACTACCTTACCTGACACACCTGACCCTAACTACCTTACCTGACACACCTGACCCTAACTACCTTACGACACCGTGACCCTAACTACCTTACCTGACCCTAACTACCTTACCTGACACACCTGACCCTAACTACCTTACCTGACCCACCTGACCCTAACTACCTTACCTGACCCTAACTACCTTACCTGACACACCTGACCCTAACTACCTTACCTGACCCTAACTACCTTACCTGACCCTAACCACCTTACCTGACACACCTGACCCTAACTACCTTACCTGACAAACCTGACCCTAACAACCTTACCTGACCCAAACTACCTTACCTGACCCACCTGACCCTAACTACCGTACCTGTCTCTAACTACCTTACCTGACACACCTGACCCTAACTACCTTACCTGACACACCTGACCCTAACTACCTTACCTGACACACCTGACCCTAACTACCTTACCTGACCCTAACTACCTTACCTGTCACACCTGACCCTAACTACATTACCTGACCCTAACTACCTTACCTGACCCTAACTACCTTACCTGACCCTAACTACCTTACCTGACACACCTGACCCTAACTACCTTACCTGACAAACCTGACCCTAACTACCTTACCTGACCCTAACTACCTTACCTGACACACCTGACCCTAACTACCTTACCTGACAAACCTGACCCTAACTACCTTACCTGACCCTAACTACCTTACCTGACCCTAACTACCTTACCTGACACACCTGACCCTAACTACCTTACCTGACACACCTGACCCTAACTACCTTACCTGACACACCTGACCCTAACTATCTTACCTGACCCTAACTACCTTACCTGACACACCTGACCCTAACTACCTTACCTGACACACCTGACCCTAACTACCTTACCTGACCCTAACTACCTTACCTGACACACCTGACCCTAACTACCTTACCTGACCCTAACTACCTTACCTGACCCTAACCACCTTACCTGACACACCTGACCCTAACTACCTTACCTGACAAACCTGACCCTAACTACCTTACCTGACCCTAACTACCTTACCTGACACACCTGACCCTAACTACCTTACCTGACCCTAACTACCTTACCTGACACACCTGACCCTAACTACCTTACCTGACACACCTGACCCTAACTACCTTACCTGACACACCTGATCCTAACTACCTTACCTGACACACCTGACCCTAACTACCTTACCTGACCCTAACTACCTTACCTGACACACCTGACCCTAACTACCTTACCTGACCCTAACTACCTTACCTGACACACCTGACCCTAACTACCTTACCTGACCCTAACTACCTTACCTGACCCTAACCACCTTACCTGACACACCTGACCCTAACTACCTTACCTGACAAACCTGACCCTAACTACCTTACCTGACCCTAACTACCTTACCTGACCCACCTGACCCTAACTACCTTACCTGACTCTAACTACCTTACCTGACACACCTGATCCTAACTACCTTACCTGACACACCTGACCCTAACTACCTTACCTGACACACCTGACCCTAACTACCTTACCTGACACACCTGATCCTAACTACCTTACCTGACACACCTGACCCTAACTACCTTACCTGACCCTAACTACCTTACCTGACACACCTGACCCTAACTACCTTACCTGACCCTAACCACCTTACCTGACACACCTGACCCTAACTACCTTACCTGACAAACCTGACCCTAACTACCTTACCTGACCCTAACTACCTTACCTGACCCACCTGACCCTAACTACCTTACCTGTCTCTAACTACCTTACCTGACACACCTGACCCTAACTACCTTACCTGACACACCTGATCCTAACTACCTTACCTGACACACCTGACCCTAACTACCTTACCTGACACACCTGACCCTAACTACCTTACCTGACACACCTGATCCTAACTACCTTACCTGACCCACCTGACCCTAACTACCTTACCTGACCCTAACTACCTTACCTGACGCACCTGACCCTAACTACCTTACCTGACCCTAACCACCTTACCTGACACACCTGACCCTAACTACCTTACCTGACACACCTGACCCTAACTACCTTACCTGACACACCTGACCCTAACTACCTTACCTGACACACCTGACCCTAACTACCTTACCTGACACACCTGATCCTAACTACCTTACCTGACACACCTGACCCTAACTACCTTACCTGACACACCTGACCCTAACTACCTTACCTGACCCTAACTACCTTACCTGACCCTAACCACCTTACCTGACACACCTGACCCTAACTACCTTACCTGACACACCTGACCCTAACTACCTTACCTGACACACCTGACCCTAACTACCTTACCTGACACACCTGATCCTAACTACCTTACCTGACACTAACTACCTTACCTGACACACCTGACCCTAACTACCTTACCCGACACACCTGATCCTAACTACCTTACCTGACCCTAACTACCTTACCTGACACACCTGACCCTAACTACCTTACCTGACACACCTGACCCTAACTACCTTACCTGACCCTAACTACCTTACCTGACACACCTGACCCTAACTACCTTACCTGACCCTAACTACCTTACCTGACACACCTGACCCTAACTACCTTACCTGACACACCTGATCCCAACTACCTTACCTGACCCCAACTACCTTACCTGACCCTAACTATCTTATCTGACACACCTCACCCTAACTACCTGACCTGACACACCTGACTCTAACTTCCTTACCTGACCCTAACTACCTTACCTGACCCTAACTACCTTACATGACCATAACTACCTTACCTGACACACCTTACCCTAACTACCTTACCTGACACACCTGACCCTAACTACCTTACCTGACACACCTGACCCTAACTACCTTACCTGACCCTAACTACCTTACCTGACACACCTGACCCTAACTACCTTACCTGACACACCTGATCCTAACTACCTTACCTGTCACACCTGACCCTAACTACCTTACCTGTCACACCTGACCCTAACTACCTTACCTGTCACACGTGAACCTAACTACCTTACCTGATCCTAACTACCGTTCCTGACCCTAACTACCTTACATGACACACCTGACCCTAACTACCTGAACTGACCATTACTACCTTACCTGACACACCTGACTCTAACTACCTTACCTGATCCTAACTACCTTACCTGACCCTAACCACCTTACCTGACACACCTGACCCTAACTACCTTACCTGACACACCTGATCCTAACTACCTTACCTGACACACCTGACCCTAACTACCACACCTGACCCTAACTACCGTACCTGACCCTACCTACCTTACCTGACACACCTGACCCTAACTACCTTACCTGACCCTATCTACCTTACCTGACACACCTGACCCTAACTACCTTACCTGACACACCTGACCCTAACTACCTTACCTGACACACCTGACCCTAACTACCTTACCTGACACACCTGACCCTAACTACCTTACCTGACCCACCTGACCCTAACTACCTTACCTGACCCTAACTACCTTACCTGACACACCTGACCCTAACTACCTTACCTGACCCTAACTACCTTACCTGACCCTAACCACCTTACCTGACACACCTGACCCTAACTACCTTACCTGACAAACCTGACCCTAACTACCTTACCTGACCCTAACTACCTTACCTGACACACCTGACCCTAACTACCTTACCTGACCCTAACTACCTTACCTGACACACCTGACCCTAACTACCTTACCTGACACACCTGACCCTAACTACCTTACCTGACACACCTGACCCTAACTACCTTACCTGACACACCTGACCCTAACTACCTTACCTGACACACCTGATCCTAACTACCTTACCTGACACACCTGACCCTAACTATCTTACCTGACCCTAACTACCTTACCTGACACACCTGACCCTAACTACCTTACCTGACCCTAACTACCTTAACTGACCCTAACTACCTTACTTGACACACCTGACCCTAACTACCTTACCTGACACACCTGACCCTAACTACCTTACCTGACACACCTGACCCTAACTACCTTACCTGACACACCTGACCCTAACTACCTTACCTGACACTAACTACCTTACCTGACACACCTGACCCTAACTACCTTACCTGACACACCTGACCCTAACTACCTTACCTGACACTAACTATCTTACCTGACACACCTGACCCTAACTACCTTACCTGACCCTAACGACCTTACCTGACCCTAACTACCTTACCTGACACACCTGATCCTAACTACCTTACCTGACACACCTGACCCTAACTACCTTACCTGACACACCTGATCCTAACTACCTTACCTGACACTAACTACCTTACCTGACACACCTGACCCTAACTACCTTACCTGACACACCTGACCCTAACTACCTTACCTGACCCTAACTATCTTACCTGACACACCTGACCCTAACTACCTTACCTGACCCTAACGACCTTACCTGACCCTAACTACCTTACCTGACACACCTGACCCTAACTACCTTACCTGACACACCTGACCCTAACTACCTTACCTGACACACCTAAACCTAACTACCTTACCTGACACACCTGAACCTAACTACCTTACCTGACACACCTGACCCTAACTACCTTACCTGACCCTAACTATCTTACCTGAACCTAACTACCTTACCTGACACACCTGACCCTAACTACCTTACCTGACCCTAACTACCTACCTGACACACCTGACCCTAACTACCTTACCTGACACACCTGACCCTAACTACCTTACCTGACACCAACTACCTTACCTGACACACCTGACCCCAACTACCTTACCTGACACACCTGACCCTAACTACCTTACCTGACACACCTGACCCTAACTACCTTACCTGACCCTAACTACCTTACCTGACACACCTGACCCTAACTACCTTACCTGACACACCTGACCCTAACTACCTTACCTGACCCTAACTACCTTACCTGACACACCTGACCCTAACTACCTTACCTGACACACCTGACCCTAACTACCTTACCTGACACACCTGACCCTAACTACCTTACCTGACCCTAACTACCTTACCTGACACACCTGACCCTAACTACCTTACCTGACACACCTGACCCTAACTACCTTACCTGACCCTAACTACCTTACCTGACACACCTGACCCTAACTACCTTACCTGACACACCTGACCCTAACTACCTTACCTGAACCTAACTACCTTACCTGACACACCTGACCCTAACTACCTTACCTGACACACCTGACCCTAACTACCTTACCTGACCCTAACTACCTTACCTGACACACCTGACCCTAACTACCTTACCTGACACACCTGACCCTAACTACCTTACCTGACACACCTGACCCTAACTACCTTACCTGACCCTAACTACCTTACCTGACACACCTGAACCTAACTACCTTACCTGACACACCTGACCCTAACCACCTTACCTGACCCTAACTACCTTACCTGACCCTAACTACCTTACCTGACACACCTGACCCTAACCACCTTACCTGAAACTAACTACCTTACCTGACACACCTGACCCTAACTACCTTACCTGACCCTAACTACCTTACCTGACACACCTGACCCTAACTACCTTACCTGACACACCTGACCCTAACTATCTTACCTGACACACCTGACCCTAACTACCTTACCTGACCCTAACAACCTTACCTGACCCTAACTACCTTACCTGACACACCTGACCCTAACTACCTTACCTGACACACCTGACCCTAACTACCTTACCTGACCCTAACTACCTTACCTGAACCTAACTACCTTACCTGACACACCTGACCCTAACAACCTTACCTGACCCTAACTACCTTACCTGACACACCTAAACCTAACTACCTTACCTGACACACCTGAAACTAACTACCTTACCTGACACACCTGACCCTAACTACCTTACCTGACCCTAACTATCTTACCTGAACCTAACTACCTTACCTGACACACCTGACCCTAACAACCTTACCTGACCCTAACGACCTTACCTGACCCTAACTACCTTACCTGACACACCTGACCCTAACTACCTTACCTGACACACCTGACCCTAACTACCTTACCTGACCCTAACTACCTTACCTGACACACCTGACCCTAACTACCTTACCGGACACACCTGATCCTAACTACCTTACCTGACCCTAACTACCTTACCTGACACACCTGACCCTAACTACCTTACCTGACACACCTGACCCTAACTACCTTACCTGACCCTAACTACCTTACCTGACACACCTGACCCTATCTACCTTACCTGACCCTAACTACCTTACCTGACCCTAACTACCTTACCTGACACACCTGACCCTAACTACCTTACCTGACACACCTGATCCCAACTACCTTACCTGACCCCAACTACCTTACCTGACCCTAACTATCTTACCTGACACACCTGACCCCAACTACCTGACCTGGACACACCTGACCCTAACTACCTTACCTGACACACCTGACCCTAACTACCTTACCTGACCCCAACTACCTTACCGGACCAACACCTACAGACCCCAACTACCTTACCTGACACACCTGATCCCAACTACCTTACCTGACACACCTGACCCTAACTACCTTACCTGACCACCTGACCCTAACTACCTTACCTGGACACACCTGACCCTAACTACCTTACCTGGACACACCTGACCATAACTACCTTACCTGACCCTAACTACCTTACCTGACACACCTGACCCTAACTACCTTACCTGACACACCTGACCCTAACTACCTTACCTGACACACCTGACCCTAACTACCTTACCTGACACACCTGACCCTAACTACCTTACCTGACACACCTGAACCTAACTACCTTACCTGACCCAACTACCTTACCTGACCCTAACTACCTTACCTGACACACCTGACCCTAACTACCTTACCTGACCCTAACTACCTTACCTGACACACCTGACCCTAACTACCTTACCTGACCCTAACTACCTTACCTGACCCTAACTACCTTACCTGACACACCTGACCCTAACTACCTTACCTGACACACCTGACCCTAACTACCACACCTGACCCTAACTACCGTACCTGACCCAACCTACCTTACCTGACACACCTGACCCTAACTACCTTACCTGACCCCAACTACCTTACCTGACACACCTGACCCTAACTACCTTACCTGACACACCTGACCCTAACTACCTTACCTGACCCCAACTACCTTACCTGACACACCTGACCCTAACTACCTTACCTGACCCTAACTACCTTACCTGACACACCTGACCCTAACTACCTTACCTGACACCCGAACCTAACTACCTTACCTGACCCAACTACCTTACCTGACACACCTGACCCTAACTACCTTACCGACCCACCAACTACCTGAACCTACACAACCCGACCACCTGACCCTAACTACCTTACCTGGACACACCTGACCCCAACTACCTTACCTGACACACGGACCCCAACTACCTTACCTGACCCTAACTACCTTACCTGACACACCTGACCCTAACTACCTTACCTGACACACCGACCCTAACTACCTTACCTGACCCCTAACTACCTTACCTGACACACCGGACCCTAACTACCTTACCTGACACACCGATCCTAACTACCTTACCTGACCCTAACTACCTTACCTGGACTAACTACCTTACCTGACACACCGACCCTAACTACCTTACCTGACACACCTGACCCAACTACCTTACCTGACACACCTGACCCCAACTACCTTACCTGACCACCTGACCCTAACCACCTTACCTGACCCTAACTACCTTACCTGGACACACCTGACCCTAACTACCTTACCTGACACACCTGACCCTAACTACCTTACCGGACCCAACACACCTGACACACCTGACCCAACTACCTTACCTGACCCAACTACCTTACCTGAAACCCAACTACCTTACCTGGACACACCTGACCCTAACTACCTTACCTGACACACCGACCCTAACTACCTTACCTGACCCTAACTACCTTACCTGACACACCTGACCCTAACTACCTACCTGACCCTAACTACCTTACCTGACACACCTGACCCCAACTACCTTACCTGACCCTAACCACCTTACCTGACACCTAACTACCTTACCTGACACACCTGACCCTAACTACCTTACCTGACACCTGACCCAACCACCTTACCTGACCCCAACTACCTTACCTGACACACCTGACCCTAACTACCTTACCTGGACACACCTGACCCAACTACCTTACCTGACCCCAACCACCTGACCCACCTGACCCTAACTACCTTACCTGACACCCTAACTACCTTACCTGACACACCTGACCCTAACTACCTTACCTGACCCTAACTACCACCGACACACCTGACCCCAACTACCTTACCTGACACACCTGACCCTAACTACCTTACCTGACCCCAACTACCTACCTGACCCTAACTACCTTACCTGACACACCTGACCCTAACTACCTTACCTGACACACCTGACCCCAACTACCTTACCTGACCCCAACTACCTACCTGACCCTAACTACCTTACCTGGACACACCTGACCCTAACTACCTTACCTGAACCCAACACACCTGACCCTAACTACCTTACCTGACACACCTGACCCCAACTACCTTACCTGACACACCTGACCCCAACTACCTTACCTGACCCTAACTACCTTACCGGACACACCTGACCCTAACTACCTTACCTGGACACACCTGACCCCAACTACCTTACCTGACACACCTGACCCCAACTACCTTACCTGACCCTAACTACCTTACCTGACCCCAACTACCTACCTGACCCCAACTACCTTACCTGACACACCTGACCCTAACTACCTTACCTGACACACCTGACCCAACTACCTTACCTGACACACCTGACCCTAACTACCTTACCTGACCCCAACTACCTTACCTGACCCAACACCTTACCGACCCTAACTACCTTACCTGACACACCTGACCCTAACTACCTTACCGGACACACCGACCCTAACTACCTTACCTGGACACCCTAACTACCTTACCTGACACACCTGACCCCTAACTACCTTACCTGACCCTAACCACCACCTGTCCCTAACTACCTTACCTGACACACCTGACCCCAACTACCTTACCTGACCCCAACTACCTTACCTGACCCTAACCACCACCTGACCCAACTACCTTACCTGACACACCTGACCCTAACTACCTTACCTGACCCAACTACACCTGACCCCAACTACCTTTCCCGACACACCTGATCCTAACTACCTTACCTGACTCCAACTACCTTACCTGACCCTAACTACCTTACCTGACACACCTGACCCTAACTACCTTACCTGACCCCAACTACCTTACCTGACACACCTGAACCTAACTACTTTACCTGAACCTAACTACCTTACCTGACACACCTGACCCTAACTACCTTACCTGACCCTAACTACCTTACCTGACTCTAACTACCTTACCTGACACACCTGACCCTAACTACCTTACCTGACCCTAACTACCTTACCTGACCCTAACTACCTTACCTGACACACCTGACCCTAACTACCTTACCTGACACACCTGACCCTAACTACCTTACCTGACACACCTGACCCTAACTACCTTACCTGACCCCAACGACCTTACCTGACCCAACTACCTTACCTGACACACCTGACCCTAACTACCTTACCTGACCCAACTACCTTACCTGACCCTAACTACCTTACCTGACACACCTGACCCTAACTACCTTACCTGACACACCTGACCCTAACTACCTTACCTGACCCAACTACCTTACCTGACCCCAACTACCTTACCTGACACACCTGACCCTAACTACCTTACCTGAACCTAACTACCTACCTGACCCCAACTACCTTACCTGGACACACCTGACCCCAACTACCTTACCTGACACCGACCCAACTACCTTACCTGACCCTAACTACCTTACCTGACACACCTGACCCTAACTACCTTACCTGACACACCTGACCCTAACTACCTTACCTGACACACCTGACCCCAACTACCTTACCTGACCCTAACTACCACCGACCCTAACCACCTTACCTGACCCTAACTACCTTACCTGACACACCTGACCCTAACTACCTTACCTGACACACCTGACCCTAACTACCTTACCTGACACACCCGACCCAACTACCTTACCTGACCCCAACCACCTTACCTGACCCCAACTACCTTACCTGACCCCAACTACCTTACCTGACACACCTGACCCTAACTACCTTACCTGACACACCGACCCCAACTACCTTACCTGACCCCAACTACCTTACCTGACACACCTGACCCTAACTACCTTACCTGACCCTAACTACCTTACCTGACCCTAACTACCTTACCTGACACACCTGACCCTAACTACCTTACCTGACCCTAACTACCTTACCTGACCCTAACTACCATACCTGACACACCTGACCCTAACTACCTTACCTGACCCAACCACTTACCTGACCCTAACTACCTTACCTGACACACCTGACCCCAACTACCTTACCTGACACACCTGACCCTAACTACCTTACCTGACACACCTGACCCCAACTACCTTACCTGACCCCAACCACCTACCTGACACACCTGAACCTAACTACCTTACCTGACCACCCTAACTACCTTACCTGACCCCAACCACCACCTGACCCAAACTACCTTACCTGCGACCCCAACTACCTTACCGACCACACCGACCCTAACACCTACCTGACACACCGGACCCTAACTACCTTACCGGACACACCTGACCAACTACCTTACCTGACACACCGACCCCAACTACCTTACCTGACCCTAACTACCTTACCTGACACACCGACCCCAACTACCTTACCTGACCCAACCACCTGAACCCAACTACCTTACCTGACACAGCCCAACCACTACCTGACCCTAACTACCTTTCCTGACACACCTGACCCTAACTACCTTACCTGACACACCTGACCCTAACTACCTTACCTGACCCCAACTACCTTACCTGACCCTAACTACCTTACCTGACACACGTGACCCTAACTACCTTACCTGACACACCTTGTCCTAACTACCTTACCTGACCCTAACTACCTTACCTGTCACACCTGACCCTAACAACCTTACCTGACCCTAACTACCTTACCTGACACACCTGACCCTAACTACCTTAGCTGACCCCAACTACCTTACCTGACCCTAACTACCTTCCCTGACACACATGACCCTAACTACCTTACCCGACACACCTCCTAACTACCTTACATGACCCTAAATACCTTACCTGACACACCTGACCCTAACTACCTTACCTGACCCAACGACCTACCTGACCCTAACTACCTTACCTGACACACCTGACCCTAACTACCTTACCTGTCACACCTGACCCTAACTACCTTACCTGACCCTAACTACCTTACCTGACCCCAACTATCTTACCTGACCCTAACTACCTTACCTGACACACGTGACCCTAACTACCTTACCTGACACACCTTGCCCTAACTACCTTACCTGACCCTAACTACCTTACCTGACACACCTGACCCTAACTACCTTACCTGACACACCTGACCCCAACTACCTTACCTGACACACCTGACCCTAACTACCTTACCTGACACACCTGACCCTAACTACCTTACCTGGACACACCAGAACCTAACTACCTTACCGGACCGAACGACCTACCTGACCCTAACCACCTTACAGACACACCTGACCCCAACTACCTTACCTGACACACCTGACCCTAACTACCTTACCTGACACACCTGACCCCAACTACCTTACCTGACACACCAACCCAACTACCTTACCGGACCCTAACGACCACCTGACCCTAACTACCTTACCTGACACACCTGACCCCAACTACCTTACCTGACACACCTGACCCCAACTACCTTACCTGGACACACCTGACCCCAACTATCTTACCTGACACACCTGACCCTAACTACCTTACCTGACACACCAAACCCAACTACCTTACCTGGACCCTAACGACCTTACCTGACCCCAACTACCTTACTGACACACCTGACCCCAACTACCTTACCTGACACACCTGACCCCTAACTATCTTACCTGACACACCGACCCCAACTACCTTACCTGACACACCAGACCCAACTACCTTACCTGACCCCAACGACCTTACCTGACACCCAACTATCTTACCTGACACACCTGACCCCTAACTACCTTACCTGACCCCAACTACCTTACCCGACACACCTGAGCCCCAACTACCTTACCTGACCCTAACTACCTTACCTGGACACACCTGACCCCAACTACCTTACCTGGACACACCTGACCCAACAACCTTACCTGCCCCAAACTACCTTACCTGACACACCTGACCCCAACTACCTTACCTGACACACCTGACCCAAACTACCTTACCTGACACACCTGACCCTAACTACACTACCTGACCTACTACCTTGCCGAACACACCTGACCCTAACTACCTTACCTGGACACACCTGACCCCAACTACCTTACCTGACACCGAACCCAACTACCTTACCTGACCCTAACTACCTTACCGACACACCTGACCCCAACTACCTTACCTGACACACCTGACCCAACTACCTTACCCGACACACCTGACCCAAACTACCTTACCTGACACACCGAAACCCAACTACCTTACCTGACCCTAACGACCTTACCTGACACTAACTATCTTACCTGACACACCTGACCCTAACTACCTTACCTGACCCCAACTACCTTACCTGACAAACCGGACCCCAACTACCTTACCTGACCCCAACTACCTACCGGACACACCTGACCCCAACTACCTTACCTGGACACACCTGACCCCAACAACCTTACCTGACCCCAACTACCTTACCGGACACAGCGACCCCAACTACCTTACCTGACACACCTGACCCCAACTACCTTACCTGACACCCCGATCCTAACTACATTACCTGACCCAAACTACCTTCCAACACACCTGACCCCAACTACCTTACCTGACACACCTGACCCAACTACCTTACCTGACACACCTGACCCCAACTACCTTACCTGACCCTAACTACCTTACCTGACACACCTGACCCCAACTACCTTACCTGACCCCAACTACCTTACCGACACACCTGACCCTAACTACCTTACCTGACACACCTGACCCTAACTACCTTACCGGACCCCGACCCCAACCACCTTACCTGACCCAACTACCTTACCTGACACACCTGACCCTAACTACCTTACCTGACCCAACCACCTTACCGGACCCTAACTACCTTACCTGACACACCTGAACCCAACTACCTTACCTGACACACCTGACCCTAACTACCTACCTGACCCGACCCAACTACCTACCTGACCCTAACTACCTTACCTGACACACCTGACCCTAACTACCTTACCTGACCCTAACTACCTTACCTGACCCTAACTACCTTACCTGACACACCTAAGCCTAACTACCTTACCTGACCCTAACTACCTTTCCTGACACACCTGACCCCAACTACCTTACCTGGACACACCTGACCCCAACTACCTTACCCGACCCCAACTACCTTACCTGACACACGTGACCCCAACTACCTTACCTGGACACACCTGACCCAACTACCCACCTGACCCCAACTACCTACCTGCACACCTGACCCTAACAACCTTACCTGACCCTAACTACCTTACCTGACACACCTGACCCCAACTACCTTACCTGACCCTAACCACCTTACCTGACCCTAACTACCTTACCTGACACACCTGACCCTAACTACCTTACCTGTCACACCTGACCCTAACTACCTTACCTGACCCTAACTACCTTACCTGACACACGTGACCCTAACGACCTTACATGACACACCTTTCCCTAACTACCTTACCTGAACCTAACTACCTTACCTGACCCTAATGACCTTAAATGACCCTAACTACCTTACCTGACACACCTGACCCTAACTACCTTACCTGTCACACCTGACCCTAACTACCTTACCTGACCCTAACTACCTTACCTGACCCCAACTACCTTACCTGACCCTAACTACCTTACCTGACACACGTGACCCTAACTACCTTACCTGACACACCTGACCTAACTACCTTACCTGACCCTAACTACCTTACCTGACACACCTCACCCTAACTACCTTACCTGACACACCTGACCCTAACTATCTTACCTGACACACCTGACCCCTAACTACCTTACCTGACACACCAAACCCAACTACCTTACCTGACCGTAATGACCTTACCTGACCCCAACCATCTTACCTGACACACCTGACCCCTAACTACCTTACCTGACACACCTGACCCAACTACCTTACCGGACACACCTGACCCTAACTACCTTACATGACACACCAAACCCCAACTACCTTACCTGACCCAACTACCTTACCGGACACACCTGAGCCCAACTACCTTACCTGACCCTAACTACCTTACCTGGACACACCTGACCCTAACTACCTTACCTGACACACCTGACCCCAACAACCTTACCTGCCCCCTAACTACCTTACCTGGACACAGCTGACCCCAACTACCTTACCTGTCACACCTCGCCCTAACTACCTTACCTGGACACACCGAACCCAACTACATTACCTGACCCCAACTACCTTACCGAACACACCTGACCCTAACTACCTTACCGGACCCAACTACCTTACCTGACCCTAACTACCTTACCTGGACACACCTGACCCTAACTACCTTACCTGACACACCTGACCCAACTATCTTACCTGACACACCTGACCCCAACTACCTTACCTGACACACCAAACCCAACTACCTTACCTGACCCAACTACCTTACCTGACCCTAACTACCTTACCGGACACACCTGACCCCAACTACCTTACCTGACCCCAATACACCTGACCCTAACTACCTTACCTGACACACCGAACCCAACTACCTTACCTGACCGTAACACCTTACCTGACCCCAACTATCTTACCTGGACACACCTGACCCTAACTACCTTACCTGACACACCTGACCCCAACTATCTTACCTGACACACCTGACCCCAACTACCTTACCTGACACACCTGACCCCAACTACCTTACCTGACCCAATGACCTACCTGACACCAACTATCTTACCTGACACACCGACCCCAACTACCTTACCCGACCCCAACTACCTTACCGACACACCTGACCCTAACTACCTTACCTGACACACCTGACCCCAACCACCTTACCTGACCCAACTACCTTACTGACCCAACCACCTACCTGACCCCAACTACCTTACATGTCACACCTGACCCTAACTACGTTACCCGACACACCTGATCCCAACTACCTTACCTGAACCCCAACTACCTTACCTGACCACAAACACCTTACCGGACACACCTGACCCCAACTACCTTACCTGACACACCGACCCAACTACCTTACCTGACCCTAACTACCTTACCTGACACACATGACCCTAACTACCTTACATGACACACCTGGACCCTAACTACCTTACCTGACCCAACCACCTTACCTGGAACCCCAATGACCTTACCTGACACACCTGAAACCCCAACTACCTTACCTGGACACACCTGACCCAACTACCTTACCTGACCCAACGACCTTACCTGACCCGACCCAACTACCTTACCGGACACACCGGACCCCAACTACCTTACCTGACCCACCTGACCCCAACTACCTTACCTGACACACCTGACCCAACTACCTTACCGGCACCGACCCCAACCATCTTACCTGGACACACCTGACCCAACTACCTTACCTGACCCCAACTACCTTACCTGACACACCTGGACCCCAACTACCTTACCTGTCACACCTGTCCCCAACTACCTTACCTGACCAACTACCTACCTGACCCCAACTACCTTACCCACAAACCTGACCCTAACTACCTTACCTGACAAACCGACCCCAACTACCTTACCGGACACACCTGACCCCAACTACCTTACCTGACACAACGGACCCCAACTACCTTACCTGACCCCAACTACTTTACCTGACCCTAACTACCTTACCTGGACACACCTGACCCCAACTACCTTACCTGACCCTAACTACTTACCTGACCCAACTACCTTACCTGGACACACCTGACCCCAACTACCTTACCTGACCCTAACTACACCCGACCCCAACTACCTTACCAGACACACCTGACCCTAACCACCTACCTGACCCCAACCACCTTACCTGACAAACCTGACCCTAACTACCTTACCTGACAAACCTGACCCTAACTACCTTACCTGACACACCTGACCCCAACAACCTTACCTGGACCCAACCACCTACCGGACCCCAACTACCTTACCTGACCCCAACGACCTTACCTGACACACCTGAACCCAACTACCTTACCGGACACACCGGACCCCAACTACCTTACCTGGACCCAACCACCTTCCCTGACCCCAACTACCTTACCGGCACACATGACCCCAACTACCTTACCGGACACACCTGACCCTAACTATCTTACCTGACACACCTGACCCTAACTACCTTACCTGACCCCAACTACCTTACCTGACACACCGGACCCTAACTACCTTACCTGACCCAACAACCGACACACCTGACCCTAACTACCTTACCGGTCACACCTGATCCCAACTACCTTACCTGATCCAACACCACTGACCCTAACTACCTTACCTGACAAACCGACCCTAACCACCTTACCTGGACAAACCTGACCCCAACTATCTTACCTGACACACCTGACCCCAACTACCTTACCTGACACACCTGACCCCAACTACCTTACCTGACAACAACCGACCCCAACTACCTTACCTGACACACCTGACCCCAACTACCTTACCGACCCAACCACTTACCTGACCCTAACTACCTTACCTGACACACCGGACCCCAACTACCTTACCGACACACCTGACCCCAACAACCTTACCTGACCCAACTACCTTACCGGACCCAACTACCTTACCTGACCCCAACTACCTTACCTGGACACACCTGACCCCAACTACCTTACCTGACACAGACCCAACCACCTTACCTGACCCACCCAATACCTTACCGACACACGAACCCAACTACCTTACCTGACCCAACTACCACCTGACCCTAACTACCTTACCTGACCCAACACCTACCTGGACCCCAACCACCTTACCTGACCCTAACTACCTTACCTGGACACACCTGACCCCAACTACCTTACCTGACCCCAACTACCTTACCTGACCTAACTACCTTACCGGACACACCGACCCCAACTACCTTACCGGCACACCTGACCCCAACTACCTTACCGCACACCGACCCCAACTACCTTACCTGACACACCCGACCCCAACCACCTTACCTGACCCAACACTTTACCTGACCCCAACTACCTTACCGGACACACCTGACCCCAACTACCTTACCTGACCCAACTACCTACCTGACCCCAACTACCTTACCTGACACACCGGACCCAACTACCTTACCTGACCCAACCACCGACCCTAACTACCTTACCGACACACCTGACCCCAACTACCTTACCTGACCCCAACTACCTTACCTGGACAAACCTGACCCAAACACCTACCGACACACCTGACCCCAACTACCTTACCTGACACACCTGACCCCAACTACCTTACCTGACACACCTGACCCTAACAACCTTACCTGACCCCAACAACCGACCCTAACTACCTACCTGACCCCAACTACCTTACCTGACACACCTGACCCAACTACCTTACCTGACACACCTGGCCCCAACTACCTTACCGGACACACCTGAACCTAACTACCTTACCTGACCCCAACTACCTTACCTGGACACACCTGACCCCAACTACCTTACCTGACCCTAACTACCTTACCTGACCCCAACTACCTTACCTGACCCTAACTACCTTACCTGACACACCTGACCCTAACTACCTTACCTGACCCAACACCCACCTGACCCCAACCACCTTACCTGACCCCAACTACCTTACCTGGACACACCTGACCCTAACTACCTTACCTGGACACAGCTGACCCCAACTACCTTACCTGACACACCTGACCCTAACTACCTTACCTGACACACCTGAACCCAACTACCTTACCTGACCCTAACTACCTTACCTGACACACCTGACCCTAACCACCTTACCTGACACACCTGACCCAACTACCTTACCTGACCCTAACCACCTTACCTGACCCCCACTACACACCTGACCCCAACTACCTTACCTGACCCTAACTACCTTACCTGGACACACCGACCCCAACTATCTTACCTGTCACACCTGACCCCAACCACCTACCTGACCCAACTACCTTACCTGACCCCAACTACCTTAGCTGACACACCTGACCCTAACCACCTTACCTGACACACCTGACCCCAACTACCTTACCTGACCCTAACTACCTTACCTGACCCCAACTACCTTACCTGACCCCAACTACCTTACCTGACACACCTGACCCCAACTACCTTACCTGACCCTAACTACCTACCTGACCCCAACTACCTTACCTGACACACCTGACCCCAACTACCGTACCTGACACACCTGACCCTAACTACCTTACCTGACACACTGACCCCAACTACCTTACCTGACACACCTGACCCCAACTACCTTACCTGACCCCAACCACCTTACCTGACACACCGACCCTAACTACCTTCTGTCTGTTCCCAACCACCTGCGGCGCCGACAACACCTGACCCCTAACTACCTTACCTGACACACCTGACCCTAACTACCTTACCTGGACACACCTGACCCCAACTACCTTACCTGAACCCTAACTACCTTACCTGACCCCAACTACCTTACCTGACACACCTGACCCTAACTACCTTACCTGACACACCGACCCCAACTACCTTACCTGACACACCTGACCCCAACTACCTTACCGGACCCAACACCTGACCCGACCAACTACCTTACCCGACACACCTGACCCCAACTACCTTACCTGGACACACCGACCCCAACTACCTTACCTGGACACACCGACCCCAACTATCTTACCTGACACACGTGACCCTAACTACCTTACCTGACACACCAAACCCTAACTACCTTACCTGACCCTAACGACCTTACCTGACCCCAACTATCTTACCTGACACACCTGACCCTAACTACCTTACCTGACACACCTGACCCTAACTACCTTACCTGACACACCTGACCCTAACTACCTTACATGACACACCGAACCCTAACTACCTTACCTGACCCTAACTACCTTACCTGACACACCGGAGCCCAACTACCTTACCTGACCCTAACTACCTTACCGGACACACCTGAACCCTAACTACCTTACCTGACACACCCGACCCCAACAACCTTACCTGCCCCTAACTACCTTACCTGACACACCTGACCCTAACTACCTTACCTGACACACCTCGATCCCTAACTACCTTACCTGACACACCTGGAACCTAACTACATACCTGACCCCAACTACCTTTACCGACACACCTGACCCTAACTACCTTACCTGACCCCAACTACCACCTGACCCTAACTACCTTACCTGACACACCTGACCCTAACTACCTTACCTGACACACCTGACCCTAACTATCTTACCTGACACACCTGACCCTAACTACCTTACCTGACACACCAAACCTAACTACCTTACCTGACCCTAACCACCTTACCTGACCCCAACTACCTTACCTGACACACCTGACCCCAACTACCTTACCTGACCCAGACCTTACCTGACCCTAACTACCTTACCTGACACACCAACCTAACTACCTTACCTGGACCCTAACACCTTACCTGACCCTAACTACCTTACCTGACACACCTGACCCTAACTACCTTACCTGACACACCTGACCCAAACTACCTTACCTGACACACCTGACCCTAACAACCTTACCTGACACACCTGAACCTAACTACCTTACCTGACCCAACGACCTTACCTGACACTAACTATCTTACCTGACACACCTGACCCTAACTACCTTACCTGACCCCAACTACCTTACCTGACCCTAACTACCTTACCTGACCACCTGACCCTAACTACCTTACCTGACACACCTGACCCCAACTACCTTACCTGACACACCTGACCCTAACTACCTTACCTGACCCTAACTACCTTACCTGACACACCTGACCCTAACTACCTTACCTGTCACACCTGTCCCTAACTACCTTACCTGATCCTAACTACCTTACCTGACCCTAACTACCTTACCTCACAAACCTGACCCTAACTACCTTACCTGACAAACCTGACCCAACTATCTTACCTGGACACACCTGACCCTAACTACCTTACCTGACACACCGGACCCTAACTACCTTACCTGACCCTAACTACTTTACCTGACCCTAACTACCTTACCTGACACACCTGACCCTAACTACCTTACCTGACCCACCTACCTGACCCCAACTACCTTACCTGGACACACCTGACCCAACTACCTTACCTGACCCTAACTACTTTACCTGACCCCAACTACCTTACCGGTCACACCTGACCCCAACCACCTACCTGACCCTAACTACCTTACCTGACACACCTGACCCTAACTACCTTACCTGGACACACCTGACCCTAACTACCTTACCTGACACACCTGACCCTAACTACCTTACCTGACCCTAACTACCTTACCTGGACCACACCTGACCCTAACTACCTTACCTGACACACCTGGACCCTAACTACCTTACCTGACACACCTGACCCTAACTACCTTACCTGACCCTAACTACCTTACCTGACCCTAACTACCTTACCTGGACACACCTGACCCAACTACCTTACCTGACACACCTGACCCTAACTATCTTACCTGACACACCTGACCCTAACTACCTTACCTGACCCTAACTACCTTACCTGACACACCTGACCCTAACTACTTTACCTGACCCTAACAACCTTACCTGACACACCTGACCCTAACTACCTTACCTGTCACACCTGTCCCTAACTACCTTACCTGACCCTAACTACCTTACCTGACCCCTAACTACCTTACCTGACACACCTGACCCTAACTACCTTACCTGACACACCTGACCCTAACTATCTTACCTGACCACCCAACTACCTTACCTGACACACCTGACCCTAACTACCTTACCGGACACTAACTACTTTACCTGACCCTAACTACCTTACCTGACACACCTGACCCTAACTACCTTACCTGCACACCTGACCCAACTACCTTACCTGACACACCTGACCCTAACTACCTTACCTGACACACCTGACCCTAACTACCTTACCTGACCCTAACTACCTTACCTGACCCTAACTACCTTACCTGACCCTAACTACCTTACCTGACACACCTGACCCTAACTACCTTACCTGACACACCTGACCCTAACTACCTTACCTGACACACCTGACCCTAACTACCTTACCTGACACACCTGAACCCCAACTACCTTACCTGGACCCTAACTACCTTACCTGACACACCTGACACCCTACCTGCACCTGACCCTAACTACCTTACCTGACACACCTGACCCTAACTACCTTACCTGACACACCTGACCCTAACTACCTTACCTGACCCTAACTACCTTACCTGACCCTAACTACCTTACCTGACAAACCTGACCCTAACTACCTTACCTGACACACCTGACCCTAACTACCTTACCTGACACACCTGACCCTAACTACCTTACCTGACACACCTGACCCTAACTACCTTACCTGACCCTAACTACTTTACCTTACCCTAACTACCTTACCTGACACACCTGCCCCTAACTACCTTACCTGACCCTAACTACTTTACCTGACCCTAACTACCTTACCTGACACACCTGACCCTAACTACCTTACCTGACCCTAACTACTTTACCTGACCCTAACTACCTTACCAGTCACACCTGACCCTAACTACCTTACCTGACCCTAACTACCTTACCTGACAAACCTGACCCTAACTACCTTACCTGACAAACCTGACCCTAACTATCTTACCTGACACACCTGATCCTAACTACCTTACCTGACACACCTGACCCTAACAACCTTACCTGACCCTAACTACCTTACCTGAACCTAACTACCTTACCTGACCATATCTACCTTACCTGACACACCTGACCCTAACTACCTTACCTGACACACCTGACCCTAACTACCTTACCTGACACACCTGAACCTAACTACCTTACCTGACCCTAACTACCTTACCTGACACACCTGACTCTACCTACCTTACCTGACCCTAACTACCTTACCTGACCCCAACTACCTTACCTGATCCTAACTACCTTACCTGACACACCTGACTCTAACTACCTTACCTGACCCTAACTACCTTACCTGACCCCAACTACCTTACCTGACCCTAACTACCTTACCTGACACACCTGACCCTAACTACCTTACCTGACACAGCTGACCCTACCTACCTTACCTGACACACCTGACCCTAACTACCTTACCTGACACACCTGATCCTAACTACCTTACCTGACCCTAACTACCTTACCTGACACACCTGACCCTAACTACCTTACCTGACACACCTGACCCTAACTACCTTACCTGACCCTAACTACCTTACCTGACCCCAACTATCTTACCTGTCATACCTGACCCTAACTACCTTACCTGACCCTAACTACCTTACCTGACACACCTGATCCTAACTACCTTACCTGACACACCTGACCCTAACTACCTTACCTGACCCTAACTACCTTACCTGACGCCTAACTACCTTACCTGACACACCTGACCCTAACTACCTTACCTGACACACCTGACCCTAACTACCTTACCTGACCCTAACTACCTTACCTGACCCTAACTACCTTACCTGACCCTAACTACCTTACCTGACACACCTGACCCTAACTACCTTACCTGACCCTAACTACCTTACCTGACCCCAACTACCTTACCTGACACACCTGACCCCAACTACCGCACCTGACCCAACTACCTTACCTGACACACCTGACCCTAACTACCTTACCTGACACACCTGACCCTAACTACCTTACCGGACCCTAACTAACTTACCTGACACACCTGTTCCTAACTACCTGTCTGTCTGTTTAAACCTAACCACCTGTCGTGAACCATATCCACCTGTCGCCGACAACCTATACCCCTAACTACCTTACCTGACACACCTGACCCCAACTACCTTACCTGACACACCTGACCCTAACTACCTTACCTGACCCTAACTACCTTACCTGACCCTAACTACCTTACCTGACACACCTGACCCTATCTACCTTACCTGACACACCTGACCCTAACTACCTTACCTGACACACCTGACCCTAACTACCTTACCTGAACCTAACTACCTTACCTGACCATATCTACCTTACCTGACACACCTGACCCTATCTACCTTACCTGACACACCTCACCCTAACTACCTTACCTGACACACCTGACCCTAACTATCTTACCTGACACACGTGACCCTAACTACCTTACCTGACACACCAAACCTAACTACCTTACCTGACCGTAATGACCTTACCTGACCCTAACTATCTTACCTGACACACCTGACCCTAACTACCTTACCTGACACACCTGACCCTAACTATCTTACCTGACACACCTGACCCTAACTACCTTACATGACACACCAAACCCTAACTACCTTACCTGACCCTAACTACCTTACCTGACACACCTGAGCCTAACTACCTTACCTAACCCTAACTACCTTTCCTGACACACCTGAACCTAACTACCTTACCTGACACACCTGACCCTAACAACCTTACCTGCCCCTAACTACCTTACCTGACACAGCTGACCCTAACTACCTTACCTGTCACACCTCGCCCTAACTACCTTACCTGACACACCTGAACCTAACTACATTACCTGACCCTAACTACCTTTACTAACACACCTGACCCTAACTACCTTACCTGACTCCAACTACCTTACCTGACCCTAACTACCTTACCTGACACACCTGACCCTAACTACCTTACCTGACACACCTGACCCTAACTATCTTACCTGACACACCTGACCCTAACTACCTTACCTGACACACCAAACCTAACTACCTTACCTGACCCTAACTACCTTACCTGACCCTAACTACCTTACCTGACACACCTGATCCTAACTACCTTACCTGACCCTAATGACCTTACCTGACCCTAACTACCTTACCTGACACACCAAACCTAACTACCTTACCTGACCGTAATGACCTTACCTGACCCTAACTATCTTACCTGACACACCTGACCCTAACTACCTTACCTGACACACCTGACCCTAACTATCTTACCTGACACACCTGACCCTAACAACCTTACCTGACACACCTGATCCTAACTACCTTACCTGACCCTAATGACCTTACCTGACACTAACTATCTTACCTGACACACCTGACCCTAACTACCTTACCTGACCCTAACTACCTTACCTGACACACCTGACCCTAACTACCTTACCTGACACACCTGACCCTAACCACCTTACCTGACCCTAACTACCTTACTGACCCTAACTACCTTACCTTATCCTAACTACCTTACATGTCACACCTGACTCTAACTACGTTACCTGACACACCTGATCCTAACTACCTTACCTGAACCTAACTACCTTACCTGACCATAAACACCTTACCTGACACACCTGACCCTAACTACCTTACCTGACACACCTACCTAACTACCTTCCCTGACCCTAACTACCTTACCTGACACACATGACCCTAACTACCTTACATGACACACCTGACCCTAACTACCTTACCTGACCCTAACTACCTTACCTGAACCTAATGACCTTACCTGACACACCTGACCCTAACTACCTTACCTGACACACCTGACCCTAACTACCTTACCTGACCCTAATGACCTTACCTGACACACCTGAACCTAACTACCTTACCTGACACACCTGACCCTAACTACCTTACCTGACCCTAACTACCTTACCTGACCCTAACTACCTTACCTGACACACATGACCCTAACTACCTTACCTGACACACCTGACCCTAACTATCTTACCTGACACACCTGACCCTAACTACCTTACCTGACCCTAACTACCTTACCTGACACACCTGACCCTAACTACTTTACCTTACCCTAACAACCTTACCTGACACACCTGACCCTAACTACCTTACCTGTCACACCTGTCCCTAACTACCTTACCTGATCCTAACTACCTTACCTGACCCTAACTACCTTACCTCACAAACCTGACCCTAACTACCTTACCTGACAAACCTGACCCTAACTATCTTACCTGACACACCTGACCCTAACTACCTTACCTGACACACCTGACCCTAACTACCTTACCTGACCCAACTACTTTACCTTACCCTAACTACCTTACCTGACACACCTGCCCCTAACTACCTTACCTGACCCTAACTACTTTACCTGACCCTAACTACCTTACCTGACACACCTGACCCTAACTACCTTACCTGACCCTAACTACTTTACCTGACCCTAACTACCTTACCAGTCACACCTGACCCTAACTACCTTACCTGACCCTAACTACCTTACCTGACAAACCTGACCCTAACTACCTTACCTGACAAACCTGACCCTAACTACCTTACCTGACACACCTGACCCTAACAACCTTACCTGACCCTAACTACCTTACCTGAACCTAACTACCTTACCTGACAAACCTGACCCTAACTACCTTACCTGACAAACCTGACCCTAACTACCTTACCTGACACACCTGACCCTAACTACCTTACCTGTCACACCTGTCCCTAACTACCTTACCTGATCCTAACTACCTTACCTGACCCTAACTACCTTACCTCACAAACCTGACCCTAACTACCTTACCTGACAAACCTGACCCTAACTATCTTACCTGACACACCTGACGCTAACTACCTTACCTGACACACCTGACCCTAACTACCTTACCAAACACTAACTACTTTACCTCACCCTAACTACCTTACCTGACACACCTGCCCCTAACTACCTTACCTGACCCTAACTACTTTACCTGACCCTAACTACCTTACCTGACACACCTGACCCTAACTACCTTACCTGGCACACCTGACCCTAACAACCTTACCTGACCCTAACTACCTTACCTGAACCTAACTACCTTACCTGACCATATCTACCTTACCTGACACACCTGACCCTAACTACCTTACCTGACACACCTGAACCTAACTACCTTACCTGACACACCTGGCCCTAACTACCTTACCTGACACACCTGAACCTAACTACCTTACCTGACCCTAACTACCTTACCTGACACACCTGACTCTACCTACCTTACCTGACCCTAACTACCTTACCTGACCCTAACTACCTTACCTGATCCTAACTACCTTACCTGACACACCTGACTCTAACTACCTTACCTGACCCTAACTACCTTACCTGACCCTAACTACCTTACCTGA
The DNA here is from genome assembly GCF_905237065.1 of Salmo salar. Taxonomy (NCBI): domain Eukaryota; kingdom Metazoa; phylum Chordata; class Actinopteri; order Salmoniformes; family Salmonidae; genus Salmo; species Salmo salar. The sequence continues at coordinate 5,169,532 of NC_059444.1, read as the reverse complement.
CACACCTGACCCTAACTACCTTACCTGACACAGCTGACCCTACCTACCTTACCTGACACACCTGACCCTAACTACCTTACCTGACACACCTGACCCTAACTACCTTACCTGACCCTAACTACTTTACCTTACCCTAACTACCTTACCTGACACACCTGCCCCTAACTACCTTACCTGACCCTAACTACTTTACCTGACCCTAACTACCTTACCTGACACACCTGACCCTAACTACCTTACCTGACCCTAACTACTTTACCTGACCCTAACTACCTTACCAGTCACACCTGACCCTAACTACCTTACCTGACCCTAACTACCTTACCTGACAAACCTGACCCTAACTACCTTACCTGACAAACCTGACCCTAACTATCTTACCTGACACACCTGACCCTAACTACCTTACCTGACACACCTGACCCTAACAACCTTACCTGACCCTAACTACCTTACCTGAACCTAACTACCTTACCTGACCATATCTACCTTACCTGACACACCTGACCCTAACTACCTTACCTGACACACCTGGCCCTAACTACCTTACCTGACACACCTGAACCTAACTACCTTACCTGACCCTAACTACCTTACCTGACACACCTGACTCTACCTACCTTACCTGACCCTAACTACCTTACCTGACCCTAACTACCTTACCTGATCCTAACTACCTTACCTGACACACCTGACTCTAACTACCTTACCTGACCCTAACTACCTTACCTGACCCTAACTACCTTACCTGACCCTAACTACCTTACCTGACACACCTGACCCTAACTACCTTACCTGACACAGCTGACCCTACCTACCTTACCTGACACACCTGACCCTAACTACCTTACCTGACACACCTGATCCTAACTACCTTACCTGACCCTAACTACCTTACCTGACACACCTGACCCTAACTACCTTACCTGACACACCTGACCCTAACTACATTACCTGACCCTAACTACCTTTCCTGACCCCAACTATCTTACCTGTCATACCTGACCCTAACTACCTTACCTGATCCTAACTACCTTACCTGACACACCCGACCCCAACTATCTTACCTGTCATACCTGACCCTAACTACCTTACCTGACCCTAACTACCTTACCTGACCCTAACTACCTTAGCTGACACAGCTGATCCTAACTACCTTACCTGACACACCTGACCCTAACTACCTTACCTGACCCTAACTACCTTACCTGACCCTAACTACCTTACCTGACCCTAATACCTTTCCTGACACACCTGACCCTAACTACCTTACCTGACCCTAACTACCTTACCTGACCCCAACTACCTTACCTGACACACCTGACCGTAACTACCGTACCTGACACACCTGATCCTAACTACCTTACCTGACACACCTGACCCTAACTACCTTACCTGACACACCTGACCCTAACTACCTTACCTGACCCTAACTAACTTACCTGACACACCTGTCTCTAACTACCTGTCTGTCTGTTTATTAACCTATATCCACCTGTCTGTCTGTTTATTAACCTATATCCACCTGTCTGCCTGTTTACTAACCTATATCCTCCTAACTACCTTACCTGACACACCTGACCCTAACTACCTTACCTGACACACCTGACCCTAACTACCTTACCTGAACCTAACTACCTTACCTGACCATATCTACCTTACCTGACACACCTGACCCTATCTACCTTACCTGACACACCTGATCCTAACTACCTTACCTGACACACCTGACCCTAACTACCTTACCTGACACACCTGGCCCTAACTACCTTACCTGACACACCTGAACCTAACTACCTCACCTGACCCTAACTACCTTACCTGACCTGACCCTAACTACCTTACCTGACCCTAACTACCTTACCTGACACACCTGAGCCTAACTACCTTACCTGACCCTAACTACCTTTCCTGACACACCTGAACCTAACTAACTTACCTGACACACCTGACCCTAACAACCTTACCTGCCCCTAACTACCTTACCTGACACAGCTGACCCTAACTACCTTACCTGTCACACCTCGCCCTAACTACCTTACCTGACACACCTGAACCTAACTACATTACCTGACCCTAACTACCTTTACTAACACACCTGACCCTAACTACCTTACCTGACTCCAACTACCTTACCTGAACCTAACTACCTTACCTGACACACCTGACCCTAACTACCTTACCTGACACACCTGACCCTAACTATCTTACCTGACACACCTGACCCTAACTACCTTACCTGACACACCAAACCTAACTACCTTACCTGACCGTAATGACCTTACCTGACCCTAACTATCTTACCTGACACACCTGACCCTAACTACCTTACCTGACACACCTGACCCTAACTATATTACCTGACACACCTGACCCTAACTACCTTACCTGACACACCTGATCCTAACTACCTTACCTGACCCTAATGACCTTACCTGACACACCTGACTCTAACTACCTTACCTGACACACCTGACCCTAACTACCTTACCTGACCCTAACTACCTTACCTGACACACCTGACTCTAACTACCTTACCTGACACACCTGACCCTAACTACGTTACCTGACCCTAACTACCTTACCTGACACACCTGACCCTAACTACCTTACCTGACACACCTGACCCTAACTACCTTACCTGACACACCTGACCCTAACTACCTTACCTGACCCTAACTACCTTACCTGACACACCTGACCCTAACTACCTTACCTGACACACCTGACCCTAACTACCTTACCTGACACACCTGACCCTAACTACCTTACCTGACCCTAACTACCTTACCTGACCCCAACTATCTTACCTGTCATACCTGACCCTAACTACCTTACCTGACCCTAACTACCTTACCTGACACACCTGACCCTAACTACCTTACCTGACACACCTGACCCTAACTACCTTACCTGACACACCTGACCCTAACTACCTTACCTGACACACCTGACCCTAACTACCTTACCTGACCCTAACTACCTTACCTGACCCCAACTATCTTACCTGTCATACCTGACCCTAATTACCTTACCTGACCCTAACTACCTTACCTGACACACCCGACCCCAACTATCTTACCTGTCATACCTGACCCTAACTACCTTACCTGACCCTAACTACCTTACCTGACCCTAACTACCTTACCTGACACAGCTGACCCTAACTACCTTACCTGACACACCTGACCCTAACTACCTTACCTGTCCCTAACTACCTTACCTGACCCCAACTATCTTACCTGTCATTCCTGACCCTAACTACCTTACCTGACCCTAACTACCTTACCTGACCCTAACTACCTTACCTGACCCTAGTACCTTTCCTGACACACCTGACCCTAACTACCTTACCTGACCCTAACTACCTTACCTGACCCCAACTACCTTACCTGACACACCTGACCGTAACTACCGTACCTGACACACCTGATCCTAACTACCTTACCTGACACACCTGACCCTAACTACCTTACCTGACACACCTGACCCTAACTACCTTACCTGACCCTAACTATCTTACCTGACACACCTGTCTCTAACTACCTGTCTGTCTGTTTATTAACCTATATCCACCTGTCTGTCTGTTTATTAACCCATATCCACCTGTCTGCTGTTTACTAACCTGATATCCTCCTAACTACCTTACCTGACACACCTGACCCTAACTACCTTACCTGACACACCTGACCCTAACTACCTTACCTGAACCTAACTACCTTACCTGACCATATCTACCTTACCTGACACACCTGACCCTATCTACCTTACCTGACACACCTGACCCTAACTACCTTACCTGACACACCTGACCCTAACTACCTTACCTGACACACCTGGCCCTAACTACCTTACCTGACACACCTGAACCTAACTACCTCACCTGACCCTAACTACCTTACCTGACCTGACCCTAACTACCTTACCTGACCCTAACTACCTTACCTGATCCTAACTACCTTACCTGACACACCTGACTCTAACTACCTTACCTGACCCTAACTACCTTACCTGACCCTAACTACCTTACCTGACACACCTGACCCTAACTACCTTACCTGACACAGCTGACCCTACCTACCTTACCTGACACACCTGATCCTAACTACCTTACCTGACACACCTGATCCTAACTACCTTACCTGACCCTAACTACCTTACCTGACACACCTGCCCCTAACTACCTTACCTGACCCTAACTACTTTACCTGACCCTAACTACCTTACCAGTCACACCTGACCCTAACTACCTTACCTGACCCTAACTCCCTTACCCGACAAACCTGACCCTAACTACCTTACCTGACAAACCTGACCCTAACTATCTTACCTGACACACCTGACCCTAACTACCTTACCTGACACACCTGACCCTAACAACCTTACCTGACCCTAACTACCTTACCTGAACCTAACTACCTTACCTGACACACCTGACTCTAACTACCTTACCTGACACACCTGACCATATCTACCTTACCTGACACACCTGACCCTATCTACCTTACCTGACACACCTGACCCTAACTACCTTACCTGACACACCTGACCCTAACTACCTTACCTGACACACCTGGCCCTAACTACCTTACCTGACACACCTGAACCTAACTACCTTACCTGACCCTAACTACCTTACCTGACACACCTGACTCTACCTACCTTACCTGACCCTAACTACCTTACCTGACCCTAACTACCTTACCTGATCCTAACTACCTTACCTGACACACCTGACTCTAACTACCTTACCTGACCCTAACTACCTTACCTGACCCTAACTACCTTACCTGACCCTAACTACCTTACCTGACACACCTGACCCTAACTACCTTACCTGACACAGCTGACCCTACCTACCTTACCTGACACACCTGACCCTAACTACCTTACCTGACACACATGATCCTAACTACCTTACCTGACCCTAACTACCTTACCTGACACACCTGACCCTAACTACCTTACCTGACACACCTGACCCTAACTACCTTACCTGTCCCTAACTACCTTACCTGACACACCTGATCCTAACTACCTTACCTGACACACCTGACCCTAACTACCTTACCTGACCCTAACTACCTTACCTGACCCTAACTACCTTACCTGACACAGCTGATCCTAACTACCTTACCTGACACACCTGACCCTAACTACCTTACCTGACCCTAACTACCTTACCTGACCCCAACTATCTTACCTGTCATTCCTGACCCTAACTACCTTACCTGACCCTAACTACCTTACCTGACCCTAACTACCTTACCTGACCCTAACTACCTTACCTGACCCCAACTACCTTACCTGACACACCTGACCCTAACTACCGTACCTGACACACCTGATCCTAACTACCTTACCTGACACACCTGAGCCTAACTACCTTACCTGACACACCTGACCCTAACTACCTTACCTGACCCTAACTAACTTACCTGACACACCTGTCTCTAACTACCTGTCTGTCTGTTTATTAACCTATATCCACCTGTCTGTCTGTTTATTAACCTATATCCACCTGTCTGCCTGTTTATTAACCTATATCCTCCTGTCTGTCTGTTTTTTTAACCTTTATCCACCTGTCTGTCTGTTTATTAACCAATATCCACCTGTCTGTCTGTTTATTAACCTATATCCACCTGTCTGTCTGTTTATTAACCTATATCCACCTGTCTGTCTGTTTATTATCCTATATCCACCTGTCTTTCTGTGTTTTAACCGATATCTACATGTCTGTCTGTTTATGAACCTATATCTTTACCTGTCTGTCTGTTATTAACCTATATCCACCTGTCTGTCTGTTTATGAACCTGTGTCTACCTGTCTGTCTGTTTATGAAGCTATATCTTTAACTGTCTGTCTGTTATTAATCTATAGCCACCTGTCTGTCTGTGATTAACCTCAATCTACCTGTCTGTCTGTTATTAATCTATAGCCACCTGTCTGTCTGTTATTAACCTATATCTACCTGTCTGTCTGTTTATGAACCTGTATCTGTCTGTCTGTCTGTTATGAATCTATTTCCACCTGTCTGTCTGTCTGTCTGTTTGTTTATCTGTTTATTAACCTATATCTACCCGTCTTTCTGTTTATGAATATATTTCCAGCTGTCTGTCTGTTTAACTGTCTCTTAACCTATATCTACCTGTCTGTCTGTTTATCAACCTGTATCCACCTGTCTGTCTATCTGTTTATTAACCGATATCTACCTGTCTGTCTGTTTATTAACCTGTATCCACCTGTCTGTCTATCTATTTATTAACCTATATCTACCTGTCTGTCTGTTTATTAACCTATATCTACCTGTCTGTCGGTTTATTAACCTATATCTACCTGTCTCTGTTTGTTAACCTATATCCACCTGTCTGTCTGTTTATTAACCTGTATCCACCTGTCTGTCTGTCTGTTTATTAACCTATATCTACCTGTCTGTCTATCTGTTTATTAACCTATATCTACCTGTCTGTCTGTTTATTAACCTATATCTACCTGTCTGTCGGTTTATTAACCTATATCTACCTGTCTCTGTTTGTTAACCTATATCCACCTGTCTGTCTGTTTATCTGTTTTATTAACCTATATCTTTACCTGTCATTCTGTTTATTAACCTATATCCACCTGTCTGTCTGTTATGAAACTATATCCACCTGTCTGTCTGTTTATTAACCGATATCCACCTGTCTGTCTGTTATTAACCTACATCTACCTGTCTGTCTGTTATTAACCTACATCTACCTGTCTGTCTGTTTATTAACCGATATCCACCTGTCTATCTGTTTATGAACCTATATCTTTACCTGTCTGTCTGTTATGAATCTATATCCACCTGTCTGTCTGTTTATTAACCGATATCCACCTGTCTGTTTATGAATCTATATCTACATGTCTGTCTGTTTATGAACCTATATATTTACCTGTCTGTCTGTTATTAACCTATATCTTTACCTGTCTGTCTGTTATGAATCTATATCCACCTGTCTGTCTGTTTATTAACCGATATCCACCTGTCTGTCTGTTATTAATCTATAGCCACCTGTCTGTCTGTTATTAACCTATATCTATCTTTCTGTCTGTTATGAATGTATTTCCACCTGTCTGTCTGTTTGTTTATCTGTTTATTAACCTATATATACCTGTCTGTCTGTTTATGAACCTATTTCCACCTGTCTGTCTGTTTGTTTATCTGTTTATTAACCTATATCTACCCGTCTGTCTGTTTATGAACCTATATCCACCTGTCTGTCTGTTTAACTGTCTCTTAACCTATATCTACCTGTCTGTCTGTTTATTAACCTGTATACACCTGTCTGTCTATCTGTTTATTAACCTATATCTACCTGTCTGTCTGTTTATTAACCTATATCCACCTGTCTGTCTGTTTATTAACCTATATCTTTACCTGTCATTCTGTTTATTAACCTATATCCACCTGTCTGTCTGTTTATTAACCTATATCCACCTGTCTGTCTGTTATTAACCGATATCCACCTGTCTGTCTGTTTATGAACGTGTATCTATCTGTCTGTCTCTCCAGCCTCAGGACGGGTACCGTATGGTCCAACAGTTCCAGTTCCTGGGTTGGCCCATGTACCGAGACACGCCCATGTCCAAACGCTCCTTCCTGAAGCTCATCAGACAGGTGGACAAATGGCAGGAGGAGTATGATGGAGGAGAGGGCCGCACGGTGGTGCACTGTCTGTAAGTACCACACACACACACTAACACACACACACACACACACACACACACACTAACACACACACACACACACACTAACACACACACTAACACACACACTAACACTAACACTAACACACACACTAACACACACACTAACACACACACTAACACTAACACACACACACTAACACACACACACACACACACACACACACACTAACACACACACACACACACACTAACACTAACACACACACTAACACACACACTAACACTAACACACACACACTAACACACACACACTAACACACACACACACACACACACAAACACACACACACACACGAACACACACACTAACACTAACACACACTAACACACACACACACACACACACGAACACACACACACACACACACACACTAACACACAAACTAACACACACACACACACACACACACACACACACACACACTAACACTAACACACACACTAACACTAACACACACTAACACACAAACTAACACACACACACACACACTAACACACACACTAACACACACACACACACGAACACACTAACACTAACACACACACACACACTAACACACACACTAACACACACACACACACACTAACACACACACACACTAACACACACACTACCACACACACTACCACTAACACACACTAACACTAACACACACACACACACACACACACACACTAATACACACACACACTAACACACACTAACACACACACTAACACACACACACACTAACACACACACACACTAACACACACACTACCACACACACTACCACACACACACACACTAACACACACACACACACACACACTAACACACACACTAACACACACACACACACTAACACACACACTAACACACACACACACACACACACTAACACACAAACTAACACTAACACACACACACACACTAACACACACACTAACACACAGGGACATACACGCACACACACACACACACACTACACACACACACACACACTAACACACACACACACACACACACACACACACACACACACACACACACACACACACACACACACACACACACACACACTAACACACAAACTAACACACAGGGACATACACACACACACACACACACACACTCCATTATCTGTAAGTCACACTCACATGTAGTTCCGCTTTCTGTAAGGAGTTCCCGAGTGGCGCAGCGTTCTAAGGCACTGCATCTTAGTGCAAGAGGCGTCACTACAGTCCCTGGTTTGAATCCAGGCTGCATCACATCCGGCCGGGATTGGGAGTCCCATAGGGCGGCGCACAATTGGCCCAGCGTCGTCCGGGTTTGCCCGGGGGGGTAGGCCGTCATTGTAAATAACAATTTGTTCTTAACTGACTTGCCTAGTTAAATAAAGGTTAAATAAAAAAATATATGTATATATTAAAAGTCGCTGACAGACACATATAGAACCAGAGGCGCAACTTTGGTTATAGAATTCAGGGGATCAACACTCCAAACAGCCTCCCTGGATCAACACTCCAAACAGCCTCCCTGGATCAACACTCCAAACAGCCTCCCTGGAGCAACACTCCAAACAGCCTCCCTGGATCAACACTCCAAACAGCCTCCCTGGAGCAACACTCCAAACAGCCTCCCTGGATCAACACTCCAAACAGCCTCCCTGGATCAACACTCCAAACAGCCTCCCTGGAGCAACACTCCAAACAGCCTCCCTGGATCAACACTCCAAACAGCCTCCCTGGAGCAACACTCCAAACAGCCTCCCTGGATCAACACTCCAAACAGCCTCCCTGGAGCAACACTCCAAACAGCCTCCCTGGATCAACACTCCAAACAGCCTCCCTGGATCAACACTCCAAACAGCCTCCCTGGATCAACACTCCAAACAGTAGTATGAGTTAGAGTAGTTAGAGTAGTTAGAGTAGTTAGAGTAGCTAAGAGTTAGAGTAGTTGGAGTAGTTAGAGGAGCTAGCGTAGTTAGATGAGTTGGAGTAGTATGAGTTAGAGTAGTTAGAGTAGTTGGAGTAGTTAGAGTAGTTGGAGTAGTTAGAGTAGTTGGAGTAGTTAGAGGAGTTAGAGTACTATGAGTTAGAGGAGTTAGAGTACTATGAGTTAGAGGAGTTAGAGTACTAGAGTTAGAGTAGTTAGAGTAGCTAGAGGAGTTAGAGTAGTTAGAGGATTTAGATTAGTTAGAGGAGTTACAGGAGTTAGATTAGTTAGAGTAGTTAGAGGAGTTAGAGGAGTTAGAGGAGTTACAGGAGTTAGATTAATTAGAGTAGTTAGAGGAGTTAGATTAATTAGAGTAGTTAGAGGAGTTAGATTAATTAGAGTAGTTAGAGTAGGCCTGCTGAGATTTTACTTTCAATCAAATCAAATGTTATTTGTCACATGCGTCGAATACAACAGGTGTAGCAGACCTTACAGTGAAATGCTTACTGACAAGCCCTTGCAGTTTTTAATAAAATAAGTGTTAAAATAGTATTTACTAAAAGAAACTGAAGTAAATATAAAAAAAATGAAGATATAGAAAAATGTAAATAAATACATAATTAAAACTTTTGAAATCATGACAGGGGAAACACCCCCATCTGGTGGTCAACCGCACTCACTGCTCACTACACCAGACAGAGTGGTACTTTAGAACTATAAACCCGAGTCGACTAGTTGCTTTGAGCTCTAATGAATAATGTAGACTTCTCTCCCTATTTCCACCATAACCTATTGCCTTGTGTCTCTCCAAAAGGGAATTGTGTTAGCTCTATTCATGACATATCTATCTGTTTCACCTCTCTCTCTCTCTCTCTCTCTCTCTCTCTCTCTCTCTACCCCCCCCCCACCTCCCTCCCTCCCTGCAGTAACGGAGGAGGCCGCAGTGGGACGTTCTGTGCCATCAGCATCGTGTGTGAGATGTTACAACATCAACGTTCTGTAGACGTTTTCCACGCCGTCAAAACACTGAGGAACAACAAACCCAACATGGTCGACCTACTGGTAGGAAAATACATTCTGTAATCATTAACACTACAGATGACCTACTGGTAGGAAAACACATTCTGTAATCATTAATACTACAGATGACCTACTGGTAGGAAAACACATTCTGTAATCATTAATACTACAGATGACCTACTGGTAGGAAAACACATTCTGTAATCATTAACACTACAGGTGACCTACTGGTAGGAAAACACATTCTGTAATCATTAATACTACAGATGACCTACTGGTAGGAAAACACATTCTGTAATCATTAATACTACAGATGACCTACTGGTAGGAAAACACATTCTGTAATCATTAATACTACAGATGACCTACTGGTAGGAAAATACATTCTGTAATCATTAATACTACAGATGACCTACTGGTAGGAAAACACATTCTGTAATCATTAACACTACAGGTGACCTACTGGTAGGAAAACACATTCTGTAATCATTAATACTACAGATGACCTACTGGTAGGAAAACACATTCTGTAATCATTAATACTACAGATGACCTACTGGTAGGAAAACACATTCTGTAATCATTAATACTACAGATGACCTACTGGTAGGAAAATACATTCTGTAATCATTAATACTACAGATGACCTACTGGTAGGAAAACACATTCTGTAATCATTAATACTACAGATGACCTACTGGTAGGAAAATACATTCTGTAATCATTAATACTACAGATGACCTACTGGTAGGAAAATACATTCTGTAATCATTAACACTACAGGTGACCTACTGGTAGGAAAACACATTCTGTAATCATTAATACTACAGATGACCTACTGGTAGGAAAACACATTCTGTAATCATTAATACTACAGATGACCTACTGGTAGGAAAACACATTCTGTAATCATTAATACTACAGATGACCTACTGGTAGGAAAATACATTCTGTAATCATTAATACTACAGATGACCTACTGGTAGGAAAACACATTCTGTAATCATTAACACTACAGATGACCTACTGGTATGGTACTAAGTCCTCTCTCCTAGCCTGGTCCCAGATTGTGCTGTCTTGCCAACTCATAGGGTCAGTGTCAAGTCATGACAAGAAAGCACAATATCCTGTTCAATGTAGTGTGTCAGTGTTTTATGTAGTCTAGATCAGATCAGTGTTTATGTAGCCTAGATCAGATCAGTGTTTATGTAGCCTAGATCAGATCAGTGTTTTATGTAGCCTAGATCAGATCAGTGTTTATGTAGCCTAGATCAGATCAGTGTTTATGTAGCCTAGATCAGATCAGTGTTTATGTAGTCTAGATCAGATCAGTGGTTTATGTAGCCTAGATCAGATCAGTGTTTATGTAGTCTAGATCAGATCAGTGTTTATGTAGCCTAGATCAGATCAGTGTTTTATGTAGCCTAGATCAGATCAGTGGTGAAGAATACCAGCCCCTTGTTTATTTCTGTTCTACAGGATCAGTACAAGTTCTGCTATGAAGTGCCTCTGGAGTACTAGAACACTGAACAGCAGGCTGAGCCTGGATGCAGATCTAGACTGGACTGAAGGGGTTTTGGACTTTACAAAAGACTGCAGCACAGACCGACTGGTGTTATCATGGTCAAACAACTGGAGCAAGGCAACACAGCAAGCACACAGACACACGCAGAGCTCTGTCTCTCTCTCTCTGTCTCTCTGTCTCTCTGTCTCTCTCTCTCTCTCTCTCTCTCTCTCTCTCTCTCTCTCTCTCTCTCTCTCTCTCTCTCTCTGTGTTAGTTTGATTAGCCGATTGAGGAAGTAACAGAAATGAGGTGTACAGTCTCTATATATTTCCATCAGTATCTGTCTATCTGCTGTCAGGAAGGAAACAGTCTCTATATATTTCCATCAGTATCTGTCATCGGGAAGGATACAGTTTCTAAATATTTTCAAAAATATCGGCCTCTAGTCTTTCTGCCATCAGGACTGATACAGAAGCATAATGTTTTTACACTGCAGTGAATCACCTCTTATCTGGAACCCTCGGCCTGTTCCAAACCAACCTCTGATCCCTACACCCTAGACCCTTTCTACTGTAAATATACCTATCTGATAAAAGAGATTGTGATTCTAACTCTAGACACGTGTAGATTAGAGAGGATATGTATGTGTAAGTGACATGGTAAAAGTTCCACCTTTTGCTATGCAGCTTAATAAACCTGCTCAATACTCACAGATCAACACCGTGACTAGGGGTTAGCAGAGAATTGTCTAGGGGTCAATTTTGGGGACAGGGTGCCCCTCTCTCTCTCTGTCTCTCTCTCTCTCTCTCTCTCTGCTCTCTCTCTCTCTCTCTCTGTCTCTCTCTCTCTCTCTCTCTCGCTTGTGTTCCTGTGGTTTTTTCTTTGCCTTTATATCCTCATCGGATGACAACAACAACAACATGCATCAATACTTTCCCATTTCTTGTGGAATGTGGTCTATTCTGTACGTAACGTGTTCATTTTATATATATATATATATATCTTTCCGTCCAAATCATGTTTTACTAGAAGTTAAAATGCCTAAATGTTACTGTACTGTATGTCCTGCAAAATAGGAAAATTCAAGATGGATTATTGTGGTTAACGGTTTATGCCATCAGAAAAGGGAAGGAGTCGGCACAACCGTAGAAATAGAATCACTAGATCGGAGATCACCGTTCAGGTCAATGGGTCTGTAACGGGTGGGCCGGCGGCTATGATTTTACCTTCTATCCTCCCTGTTTCGAGGGATCCACAACTTTTTTTGTTTGTTGTGCATTTTCCATTGTGTTTCTAGTTGTGCATATTGTAAATATCTCTGTACATTATTTATTTGCAGTCTGTATGTAATAATGGTGAATGACAGTTTAAGTGACTCATCTTTTATGGGTTTATTGATTTGATTGATTGTGTTGTTGTGAGCATGTGTTTTTTTTTGGGGGGGGTCATATTTTATGACAGATAAATTCCACTAGAACATAAATGTAGCTACAGTATAAAAATTATTGGTGGTGGTGTTGTTTTTCTTTCTTTCAGCTTAACGCGATGACATGAAATGTAAATAAAGGATGTGATCTGTTGCCAGTGTCCTTTCCGTACAGTTAAATATGTTACTGTAAGACGTGATGTTATAGGGACATCTAGTGGGGAGAGTCAGAATAGCAGTCTAGAATACTTCATATTACATTTACATTTTACATTTAAGTCATTTAGCAGACGCTTTTATCCAGAGCGACTTACAAATTGGTACATTCACCTTATATCCATATTACAGTTATTTTTTCAATTGTTTATTGCACAATTTTGAAAACAGGGCCCGGTTTGTCAAAACACTACACACAATTAGCACAACCCTACACCAAAGTAGCACAACACTTCAGATCATTTGCAAAATGGAACACGTTTGTCAAAACTATACACGACTTCATAAAAACAATATTTTGTTACCGTACCAAACACACACATTTCATATGACTTCAATCTTTTTGAACCAGTTACACACTGCTGTTGCTAACCTAAAACACTTTTAGCAAGTCTAATTGTCAGTGATTAGAGTTCTGTAAATGAAGTAAACAGAGAAAGTGCAACTATACAAACACTACACAAGACCAATGCTGCAGACTGAGGAAAATATCATTTATTTCTCTCCATATACCCAAATCAGTCAACATGGAGAATCTCAACAAAACACGTCCCAGTTTTCATGCTACTACAGTAGTAGTTAGCTACCACTGTTAGCTCAGCAAACAGACAAACGTAAAAAATTATCTGAAAAAAAACGGACAATATTGTACAGAAAAAACTACAGTAAACTAATACTATACATTATCTCTTCGCCTAGCTGGATCTGGCCAGAGAATTTCATCAACATCACAAGCAATATCCTCATTAGCAAGACAACGCGGGAAGAACCGTCTCGAATGTCGAATCCATCCTTGCACAGCTTGCGGCGTCGACTTGGTCACAGGCGTCCTCCATGGCCTGAATGAGGGGTACCTGAGCTTGGGGCTGGAGATCGTAAACCTTCCACCGCCATGCAGAGAAAAACTCTTCCATAGGATTTAGAAACGGAGAGTATGGTGGAAGGTATAGTACTGTCAACTGTGGATGGTGTTGAAACCAGTTCTGGACCAAAGCAGAGCGGTGGAATGACACATTGTCCCAGATGACAGTGTATTGCATCTGGTGCATTTCATTACCTGCTGTGACGATGTGGTGCAATCGGTCCAAAAAATGTGAGAATGTGAGGTGTGTTGTAAGGGCCCATTTTGGCATGACGGAGGAGAACCCCATGCTGTGAAATGGCAGCGCAAAGGGTGATGTTACCCCCACGTTGCCCTGGGACATTGATTATAGCCCTGTGGCCAATGATATTTCTGCCTCTCCTTCTTGCTTTTGTGAGGTTGAACCCTGCCTCATCTATATATGAATTCATGCAGGATTGCATCCATCTGCAAAACTCCCTGAAATACAGCGAAAGACAAGATTGTGTAGTTCAGGATAGGTCTAGTATACAGTCAATGTAAAAAAGTCATGTGTGCAGTATGCAACATCACAGTGCTAAAGTGAACAATACAAACCTCCACATACTCATGCCGCAGCCGTTTGACCCTCTCTGAATTCCGCTCAAAAGGCATCTCGATAAAGTTGTTTTCATTTGAACCTGATGTCTTTTCAGGATGCGTGCCAGTGTTGACTGAGAGACCTGATGGACATTATTGAAAATGGCATGGTCACCGATAATGTTGGATTGTAGTTCTCTGAGCCTGATAGCATTATTAGCCAAAACCATGTTTATTACCTCTCTTGTTCTTGCGTGAATATGGGCCCCCTTCCTCCTTGTCGTTCCCGACCCTCAATCCTATGCAGAGAATAATACATGTAACTTACTGTACAATGTCACAGGAAGGGGTATCCCAAGTGCTGATATGGTGCATACAATAAGCGGCTGATTACTGTAACTGTAGACAGATCTTCTTTTACCTGTTTTCCGGTCGAAAAGTCCTTATGACAGATGCCACTGGTATATCTGCTAAGATTTGGCTGAACTCTCAGTCCAGCCTCCCTCAGCGTCAATCCGTGGTTCACAACACGGTCCACTAGTGTTGCACGAATGTCATTTGATAAGTTTGGTCCTCTTCTTCTTTGTGCACGTTCTCCTCCTGCTTCAGGTCTTCCTCGACCTCTGGCCCGGCCTCTGCCTCTTCCTCTTCCTCCTTCTCCTCCTCTGTGTTCTCCTCCTCTGTGTACTCCTCCTCTCACCCTCACTCTTCTTCTGACTCCTTCCATTTTGGGTGAAGGCAGGTGAACCTACCTGCTGCATTTTTTTAGTGCTTAAACCTGATTGGTGTGTCTACAATTGAGCAATCGTGTGTTTGTGCACCTGATGGCTGTGTTTAACAGATTGGCTCATAGGTATGGTAATGTCACAGGATCCAACGAAAGTGGCGCCCCTCCTCGTTCGGGCGGCGCTCGGCGGTCGTCGTCGCCGGCCTATTAGCTGCCACCGATCGTTGTTTCTGTGTCTTTTGGTTTTGTCTGTCTATCTGTCTATCTCGCAACTGTTTTGTGTATGTCATTAGTGGGGGCTTATTTAATGTGTGTTTTCAGTTGGGATTTTGTGCGGGATTGTTTATTGTCCACGTTGTGTTTTCCGACAGTTTTGTCGAAGGATTTACCGGGCTGCGCTCCTTGCCTTTTGTGCCGTGGAATATATATTTTGTGTTTTATGGGAAAGTGTTTCTCCCAGGCGAACTTTGTATAGCGCCCTGTGCTTTTCGGCGTTTGTGTGTGTCAGTTTTATTAAAAGACACTCACCTCCAGCACCTCTGTCTCCTGCATCTGATTCCGCCTCTACGCCAGTCCAAATCAGACGTGACAGAATCCCGCACCGAACACTTATGGAGTCAGCAGGAGCAGAAGCGCCATCCATGGCTGAGCAGGTCTCCCAACATGCCGGCCTCCTCCACCGCCTAGGCTCGGCCATGGATCAGGTGTTGGCCCAGTTGGAGACATGGGAGAGAGGTGCCTCCCCAGCCGGACCAGCTCCGGTCCCTCACCCTGCGCCCCTACCCACATCCACTGAAGCGGGTGCCAGCGGGATCCGGATTTCACCTCCCAGGGAGTTCGATGGGACGGCCGCTGGGTGCATGGGGTTGCTCCTCCAACTGGAACTGTACCTGGCGACCGTCCGCCCCCCTCCCTCTGACGAAGAGAGGGTGAGCGTCCTCGTCTCGTGTCTCACGGGTCGAGCCCTGGAATGGGCCAATGCGGTCTGGGATGGTCCAGACTCGGCCCAGGGTGACTACCCTGAGTTCACCCGCCGCTTCCGGGCGGTTTTCGATCATCCCCTGGAGGGCAGGGCGGCGGGTGAGCTACTATTCCATTTGAGACAGGAGACGAGGACCGCTCAGGATTTCGCGTTGGAATTCCGGACTCTCGCCGCTGGATCGGGGTGGAACGAGCGGGCCCTGATAGACCACTATAGGTGCAGCCTTCGCGAGTACGTCCGCCGGGAGCTGGCATGTAGGGACAACACCTCCACTCTGGACCAACTGGTGGATTTGTCCATTAGATTGGACAACCTGCTGGCTGCCCGGGGACGTTCCAGTCGGGGCCTGTTCGTTCCGCCTCCCGGTCCTCCCGCTCCACAGCCCATGGAGATAGGGGGGGCTGCATCGAGGAGGACCGGAGGGGGGGTCTCTCCTGCACCCGATGTGGGCGCAGAGGACACACTGTGGACCGGTGCTGGAGAGGTCCCTCCGGGAGTTCGGAGGGCAGGCAGAGCACTGCTTCGACCCCCCAGGTGAGTCCGCACCAGCCACACCCAGAGCCCCCTGTCGACCACTTGTACACCTCCGTTTGTTTTCCTAATTTTTCCCCTCACTTCTAGTATAAGGCGCTAGTCGATTCAGGTGCAGCTGGGAGTTTTATGGACCATGGGTTAGCTAAGAGGTTAGGGATTCCCCGGGTTCAGCTGGACCACCCCTTTCCCGTGCACGCCCTAGATAGTCAACCGCTAGGGTCAGGCCAAGTAGGGGAGGTCACCGTGCCACTGGTTATGCAGACGTGGGGGGGTCATGTGGAGCGTATCAGCCTGTTCATCATTGACTCCCCAGCGTTTCCAGTGGTACTGGGAATCCCCTGGCTAGCCACACACAACCCCCAGATTTCGTGGGGGCAGAGGGCTCTAACGGGGTGGTCGAGGGAGTGCTCAGGTAGGTGCATAGGAGTTTCCATCGGTGCGACTACGGTGGAGAGTCCAGACCAAGTCTCCACCGTGCACATTCCCTCAGAGTATGCCGATTTGGCTATCGCTTTCAGTAAGACGAAGGCGACTCTATTACCACCCCATCGACGAGGGGATTGTGCGATAAACCTCCAGGCTGACGCGGTTCTTCCTAGGAGTCACGTGTATCCTCTGTCTCAGGAGGAGACAGTGGCTATGGATACATACATCGATGAATTCTTTGAGACAGGGATACATTCGGCCCTCTAAATCCCCCGTCTCCTCGAGTTTCTTTTTTGTGAAGAAGAAGGAGGGAGGTCTGCGCCCGTGCATTGACTATAGAGGTCTAAATGCTATCACAGTGGGTTTCAGTTACCTGCTACCTCTCATTGCTACGGCAGTGGAGTCATTTCACGGGGCGCGCTTCTTCACGAAATTGGATCTCAGGAGTGCGTATAACTTGGTGCGTATCCGAGATGGAGACGAGTGGAAAACCGCATTTAGTACCACATCGGGCCATTATGAGTACCTCGTCATGCCGTATGGGTTAAAGAATGCTCCCGCTGTCTTCCAATCCTTTGTGGACGAGGTCCTTAGGGACATGCTCGGGCAGGGTGTGGTGGTGTACATCGATGACATCCTGATCTGCTCCGCCACACGCGCCGAGCATGTGTCCCTGGTGCGTGAAGTGCTTGGGCGGCTGCTGGAGCATAACCTATACGTCAAGGCGGAGAAATGTGAGTTCTTCAAAAGAGCCGTCTCATTTCTAGGATATCGCATTTCCACCTCGGGGTGGAGGTGGAGTGTGACCGCGTGACGGCTGTGCGTAATTGGCCAACCCCAGCCACTGTGAAGGAGGTGCAGCGATTCTTGGGGTTCGCTAATTATTATCGGAGGTTTATCCGGGGTTTTGGCCAGGTGGCAGCTCCCATTACCTCACTGATGAAGGGGGGGCCGGTGCGGCTACGATGGTCAGCAGAGGCTGACAGAGCCTTCCATCGTCTGAAGGTTCTGTTAACCAATGCACCTGTCCTGGCGCATCCGGACCCCTCTTTGCCATTCATAGTGGAGGTGGACGCGTCCGAGGCTGGGGTAGGAGCTGTGCTATCGCAGCGCTCGGGCGTTCCTCCGAAGCTCCGCCCATGTGCGTTCTTTTCTAAGAAGCTGAGCCCGGCGGAGCGCAACTATGATGTGGGGGACCGGGAGCTGTTAGCCGTGGTCAGGGCTTTGACGGTGTGGAGACATTGGCTTGATGGGGCACGTCACCCTTTTCTCATCTGGACCGACCACCGTAACCTGGAGTATATTCGGGCAGCGAGGAGGCTTAATCCCCGTCAGGCAAGGTGGGCCATGTTTTTTATGAGGTTTAACTTTACTCTCTCGTACATTCCAGGTTCCCGGAACCGGAAGGCTGACGCACTGTCGCGTCTCTACGACACCGAGGAGCGGACCATCGATCCTACTCCCATACTCCCCGCCTCCTGTCTGGTGGGACCGGTGGTATGGGAGGAGGATGCGGACATCGAGCGGGCGGGTCGGTCGGAACCCACTCCACCACAGTGTCCCGTGGGCCTGAAATACGTTCCGCTTGGTGTTCGCGATCGCCTGATCCGATGGTCCCATACTCTACCCTCCTCGGGTCATCCTGGGGTGGAACGGACAGTGCGGGGCCTGAAGGGAAGGTACTGGTGGCCCACCTTGGCTGAGGATGTTGGGCGTTATGTCTCTTCCTGTTCAGTGTGCGCTCAGTGTAAGGCTCCTAGGCACCTACCTCGAGGGAAATTACAGTCCCTCCCCGTTCCACAGCGGCCCTGGACTCACCTCTTGGTGGATTTCCTTACGGATCTCCCGCCGTCTCAGGGGAACACGGCGATCCTCGTCGTTGTGGACAGGTTCTCTAAGTCCTGCCGTCTGCTCCCTTTGCCCGGTCTTCCTACGGCCCTGCAGACCGCGGAGGCCCTGTTCACCCACGTCTTCCGGCACTATGGGGTGCCCGAGGACATCGTATCTGATCGGGGTCCCCAGTTTACGTCCAGGGTATGGAAATCGTTTATGGAGAGGCTGGGGGTCTCGGTCAGCCTGACCTCGGGGTTCCACCCCGAGAGTAATGGGCAGGTAGAGCGCATCAACCAGGATGTGGGCAGGTTCCTGCGGTCGTATTGCCAGGACCGGCCAGGGGAGTGGGCGCAGTTTGTGCCATGGGCTGAGATGGCCCAGAACTCTCAGCGCCACTCCTCCACTAACCTGTCACCCTTCCAGGTGGTGCTGGGGTATCAGCCGGTCCTGGTGCCATGGCAACAGAGCCAGACAGAGGCTCCTGTGGTGGAGGCATGGGTCAAGCGCTCTCAGGAGACCTGGAACGCGGTCCAGGAATGCTTAAGGAGGGCGAGCGAACGACACAAGGAGAGCGCTGACCGCCACCGCAGTGACGCCCCCGTGTTTAACCCGGGGGATAGAGTCTGGCTCTCGACCCGGAACCTGCCTTTCCGCCTGCCCTGCCGGAAGCTGGGTCCGCGGTTTGTGGGGCCGTTTAATGTCCTGAGGAGGATAAACGAGGTGTGTTACAGGTTACAACTTCCTTCATATTACCGCATTAACCCCTCGTTTCATGTGTCTCTCCTCAGGCCGGTGGTAGCTGGTCCGCTGCAGGACAGTGAGGTGCTGGAGGCCCCCCGGCCCCCCTGGACATCGGGGGGATCCCGGCGTACACAGTCCGAGCCATCCTGGACTCCCGACGTTGGGTAGGGGGCCTGCAGTACCTTGTGGACTGGGAGGGGTACGGTCCGGAGGAGAGGTGCTGTGTTCCGGCGGCGGACGTTCTGGACCCCTCTATGCTGCTGGATTTCCACCGTCGCCGGCCGATCCTCCGGGCCGTCCCCGAGGCCGGCGTCGGCGCGCGGCTGAGGGGTACTGTCACAGGTTCCAACGAAAGTGGCGCCCCTCCTCGGTCGGGCGGCGCTCGGCGGTCATCGTCGCCGGCCTATTAGCTGCCACCGATTGTTGTTTCTGTGTCTTTTAGTTTTGTCTGTCTGTTCCGCACCTGTTTTGTGTATGTCATTAGTGGGGGCTTATTTAATGTGTGTTTTCAGTTGGGATTTTGTGCGGGATTGTTTATTGTCCACGTTGTGTTTTCCGACAGTTTTGTCGAAGGATTTACCGGGCTGCGCTCCTTGCCTTTTGTGCCGTGGAATATATATTTTGTGTTTTATGGGAAAGTGTTTCTCCCAGGCGAACTTTGTATAGCGCCCTGTGCTTTTCGGCGTTTGTGTGTGTCAGTTTTATTAAAAGACACTCACCTCCAGCACCTCTGTCTCCTGCATCTGATTCCGCCTCTACGCCAGTCCAAATCAGACGTGACAGGTCATTTGACAGTCAGTGCTTTGGAATTGCAAGGAAGTGACATCATGATATACTTCTGTGTCTGATGTATACAAGTGTGTTTAGTGTTTTGCAAATCACTGTGTGTAATGTTTTGCAAATAGTGTGAAGCTGACAATGTGCTTACAGTAGTGCAAATCTAGCCTTGTGTTTTGCTCCTTGCTAATTGTGGGAAAAGTTAAACATTTTAGTGTGTAAGCAATCGTAAAAAACTGTAAATCCAATTCTACTTGTCACAAGCACTGAATACAACTTACAAGCCCTTAACCAACAATGCTGTTCAAGAAACAGAGGTAAGAAAATAATTACTAAAATAAATAAAAAGTAACACAATAAAATAACGAGGTTATATACAGGGGGCTACTGGTACAGAGTCAATGTGGAGGCTATATACAGGGTAATTTGTACATGTAGGTAGGGGTAAAGTGCATAGATAATAAACAGCGAGTAGCAGCAGTGTAAATGTAAACAGTCTGTGTGGCCATTTGATAAATTGTTCAGCAGTGTTATGGCTTAGGGGCAGAAGCTGTTAAGAAGCCTTTTGGACCTACTTGAAGATAGCTTTGAGCTTTATTGATGATTATATTGATGATCAAATTAATCAAACGACTGAAGTGAACACATGAACTGAACAGCTAATCAAATGGCTACCCGGACTATATGCATTGCCCCCCCTGCTACTCTCTGTTTATTATCTATGCATAGTCACTTTACCCCTACCTACATGTACATATTACCTCAACTAACCAGTGCCCCCGCACGTTGACTCTGTACCGGTACCCCCTGTATATAGCCTCCACATTGACTCTGTACAGTAACACCCTGTATATAGTCTCCACATTGACTCTGTACCGTAACACCCTGTATATAGTCTCCACATTGACTCTGTACCGTAACACCCTGTATATAGTCTCCACATTGACTCTGTACCGTAACACCCTGTATATAGTCTCCACATTGACTCTGTACCGTAACACCCTGTATATAGTCTCCACATTGACTCTGTACCGTAACACCCTGTATATAGTCTCCACATTGACTCTGTACCGTAACACCCTGTATATAGTCTCCACATTGACTCTGTACCGGTACCCCCTGTATATAGCCTCCACATTGACTCTGTACCGGTACCCCCTGTATATAGCCTCCACATTGACTCTGTACCGGTACCTCCTGTATATAGCCTCCACATTGACTCTGTACCGGTACCCCCTGTATATAGCCTCCACATTGACTCTGTACCGGTACCCCCTGTATATAGCCTCCATATTGACTCTGTACCGGTACCCCCTGTATATAGCCTCCACATTGACTCTGTACCGGTACCCCCTGTATATAGCCTCCACATTGACTCTGTACCGGTACCCCCTGTATATAGCCTCCACATTGACTCTGTACCGGTACCCCCTGTATATAGCCTCCACATTGACTCTGTACCGGTAACCCCTGTATATAGCCTCCACATTGACTCTGTACCGGTACGCCACTGTATATAGCCTCCACATTGACTCTGTACCGTAACACCTGTATATAGTCTCCACATTGACTCTGTACCGTAACACCCTGTATATAGTCTCCACATTGACTCTGTACCGTAACACCCTGTATATAGTCTCCACATTGACTCTGTACCGTAACACCCTGTATATAGTCTCCACATTGACTCTGTACCGTAACACCCTGTATATAGTCTCCACATTGACTCTGTACCGTAACACCCTGTATATAGTCTCCACATTGACTCTGTACCGTAACACCCTGTATATAGTTTCCACATTGACTCTGTACCATGTCACCCTGTATATAGCCTCCACATTGACTCTGTACCGGTACCCAATGTATATAGCCTCCACATTGACTCTGTACCGGTACCCCCTGTATATAGCCTCCACATTGACTCTGTACCGGTACCCCCTGTATATAGTCTCCACATTGACTCTGTACCGGTACCCCCTGTATATAGCCTCCACATTGACTCTGTACCGGTACCCCCTGTATATAGCCTCCACATTGACTCTGTACCGGTACCCCTGTATATAGCCTCCACATTGACTCTGTACCGGTACCCCCTGTATATAGCCTCCACATTGACTCTGTACCAGTACCCCCTGTATATAGCCTCCACATTGACTCTGTACTTTAACACCCTGTATATAGTCTCCACATTGACTCTGTACCGTAACACCCTGTATATAGTCTCCACATTGACTCTGTACCGTAACACCCTGTATATAGTCTCCACATTGACTCTGTACCGTAACACCCTGTATATAGTCTCCACATTGACTCTGTACCGTAACACCCTGTATATAGTCAACACTGCTAGCTGCTAGCTAGCTAGTCATCACTGCTAGCTAGCCAACTTCTACCGACTAGCAGCACTGTAGAAACTATTACATTACAACGTAACGACTTGATTAGTGTAGTGTTAGTGTTAGTTAGCCAGCTACATAGTTGTCTTTGCTGTCTCTGTATCTAAGATAATTGTGTAGTTTTGAGTAATTATCGAGGTGAGCTAGCCAGCCGCGACGTGACGCCAGACTTAGTCAACACACCTAGTCATCATTAACCCACTGCTAGCTAGCCAACCGTTACCGACTAGCAGCGCTGTAGATACTAATACTTTACAACGGAACGATTTGACTAGTGCAGTGTTAGCTAGCTAGCTACATAGTTGTCTTTGTCATAGCTTGATAATTGTGTAGTTTAGTAATTATCGAGGTTAGCTAGCCAGCTATTTCCGTCCCCCGCGACGCCATTTTTCCTAACCCAGCCAACTATTACCGACGAGCAGCATTGTAGAAACTAAATACATTACAAAGGAACGTCTTGATTAGTGTTATGTTAGCTAGCTAGCTACAACGCTACAAAGTTGCTTTGTATCATGACATGGTGTAGTACTGAAACTATCGAGGTTACCTAGCCAGCTACACGTTCAAAGTCAACAACGCAGCCACTGCTAGCTAGCCTACTCCACCAGCCAGCAGTACTGTATCATTTTCGTCATTTTAGTCAATAAGATTTTTGCAACGTAAGCTTAACTTTCTGAGCATTCGAGACGTGTAGTCCACTTGTCATTCCAATCTCCTTTGCATTAGCGTAGCCTCTTCTGTAGCTTGTCAACTATGTGTCTGTCTATCCCTGTTCTCTCCCCTCTGCACAGGCCATACAAACGCTCCACACCGCGTGGCCGCTGCCACTCTAACCTGGTGGTCCCAGCGCGCACGACGCACGTGGAGTTCCAGGTCTCCGGCAGCCTCTGGAACTGCCGGTCTGCGGCCAACAAGGCTGAGTTCATCTCAGCCTATGCTACCCTCCAGTCCCTAGACTTCCTGGCGCTGACGGAAACATGGATTACCACAGATAACACTGCTACTCCTACTGCTCTCTCCTCGTCTGCCCACGTGTTCTCGCATACCCCTAGAGCATCGAGCCAGCGGGGTGGTGGCACTGGAATCCTCATCTCTCCCAAGTGGACATTCTCTCTTTCTCCCTGACCCATCTGTCTATCTCCTCATTTGAATTCCATGCTGTCACAGTTACCAGCCCTTTCAAGCTTAACATCCTTATCATTTATCGCCCTCCAGGTTCCCTTGGAGAGTTCATCAATGAGCTTGACGCCTTGATAAGTTCCTTTCCTGAGGATGGCTCACCTCTCACAGTTCTGGGTGACTTTAACCTCCCCACGTCTACCTTTGACTCATTCCTCACTGCCTCCTTCTTTCCACTCCTCTCCTCTTTTGACCTCACCCTCTCACCTTCCCCCCCCTACTCACAAGGCAGGCAATACGCTTGACCTCATCTTTACTAGATCCTGTTCTTCCACTAATCTCATTGCAACTCCCCTCCAAGTCTCCGACCACTACCTTGTATCCTTTTCCCTCTCGCTCTCATCCAACACTTCTCACTCTGCCCCTACCCGGATGGTATTGCGCCGTCCCAACCTTCGCTCTCTCTCTCCCGCTACTCTCTCCTCTTCCATCCTATCATCTCTTCCCTCTGCTCAAACCTTCTCCAACCTATCTCCTGATTCTGCCTCCTCAACCCTCCTCTCCTCCCTCTCTGCATCCTTTGATTTCCTCTGTCCCCTATCCTCCAGGCCGGCTCGGTCCTCCCCTCCTGCTCCGTGGCTCGACGACTCACTGCGAGCTCACAGAACAGGGCTCCGGGCAGCCGAGCGGAAATGGAGGAAAACTCGCCTCCCTGCGGACCTGGCATCCTTTCACTCCCTCCTCTCTACATTTTCCTCTTCTGTCTCTGCTGCTAAAGCCACTTTCTACCACTCTAAACTCCAAGCATCTGCCTCTAACCCTAGGAAGCTCTTTGCCACCTTCTCCTCCCTCCTGAATCCTCCTCCCCCTCCCCCCCTCCTCCCTCTCTGCGGATGACTTCGTCAACCATTTTGAAAAGAAGGTTGACGACATCCGATCCTCGTTTGCTAAGTCAAACGACACCGCTGGTCCTGCTCACACTGCCCTACCCTGTGCTTTGACCTCTTTCTCCCCTCTCTCTCCAGATGAAATCTCGCGTCTTGTGACGGCCGGCCGCCCAACAACCTGCCCGCTTGACCCTATCCCCTCCTCTCTTCTCCAGACCATTTCCGGAGAACTTCTCCCCTACCTCACCTCGCTCATCAACTCATCCTTGACCGCTGGCTACGTCCCTTCCGTCTTCAAGAGAGCGAGAGTTGCACCCCTTCTGAAAAAACCTACACTCGATCCCTCCGATGTCAACAACTACAGACCAGTATCCCTTCTTTCTTTTCTCTCCAAAACTCTTGAACGTGCCGTCCTTGGCCAGCTCTCTTGCTATCTCTCTCAGAATGACCTTCTTGATCCTAATCAGTCAGGTTTCAAGACTGGGCATTCAACTGAGACTGCTCTTCTCTGTGTCACGGAGGCTCTCCGCACTGCTAAAGCTAACTCTCTCTCCTCTGCTCTCATCCTTCTAGACCTATCTGCTGCCTTTGATACTGTGAACCATCAGATCCTCCTCTCCACCCTCTCCGAGCTGGGCATCTCCGGCGCGGCCCACGCTTGGATTGCGTCCTACCTGACAGGTCGCTCCTACCAGGTGGCGTGGCGAGAATCTGTCTCCGCACCACGTGCTCTCACCACTGGTGTCCCCCAGGGCTCTGTTCTAGGCCCTCTCCTATTCTCGCTATACACCAAGTCACTTGGCTCTGTCATATCCTCACATGGTCTCTCATATCATTGCTATGCAGATGACACACAATTAATCTTCTCCTTTCCCCCTTCTGACAACCAGGTGGCGAATCGCATCTCTGCATGTCTGGCAGACATATCAGTGTGGATGACGGATCACCACCTCAAGCTGAACCTCGGCAAGACGGAGCTGCTCTTCCTCCTGGGGAAGGACTGCCCGTTCCATGATCTCGCCATCACGGTTGACAACTCCCTTGTGTCCTCCTCCCAGAGTGCTAAGAGCCTCGGCGTGACCCTGGACAACACCCTGTCGTTCTCCACTAACATCAAGGCGGTGACCCGATCCTGTAGGTTCATGTTCTACAACATTCGCAGAGTACGACCCTTCCTCACACAGGAAGCGGTGCAGGTCCTAATCCAGGCACTTGTCATCTCCCGTCTGGATTACTGCAACTCGCTGTTGGCTGGGCTCCCTGCCTGTGCCATTAAACCCCTACAACTCATCCAGAACGCCGCAGCCCGTCTGGTGTTCAAACTTCCCAAGTTCTCTCACGTCACCCCGCTCCTCCGCTCTCTCCACTGGCTTCCAGTTGAAGCTCGCATCCGCTACAAGACCATGGTGCTTGCCTACGGAGCTGTGAGGGGAACGGCACCTCCGTACCTTCAGTCTCTGATCAGGCCCTACACCCAAACAAGGGCACTGCGTTCATCCACCTCTGGCCTGCTCGCCTCCCTACCTCTGAGGAAGCACAGTTCCCGCTCAGCCCAGTCAAAACTGTTCGCTGCTCTGGCACCCCAATGGTGGAACAAGCTCCCTCACAACGCCAGGACAGCGGAGTCAATCACCACCTTCCGGAGACACCTGAAACCCCACCTCTTTAAGGAATACCTGGGATAGGATAAAGTAATCCTTCTAACCCCCCCTTAAAAGATTTAGATGCACTATTGTAAAGTGGTTGTTCCACTGGATATTATAAGGTGAATGCACCAATTTGTAAGTCGCTCTGGATAAGAGCGTCTGCTAAATGACTTAAATGTAAATGTAGCCTCCACATTGACTCTGTACCGGTACCCCCTGTATATAGCCTCCACATTGACTCTGTACCGGTACCCCCTGTATATAGCCTCCACATTGACTCTGTACCGGTACCCCCTGTATATAGCCTCCACATTGACTCTGTACCGGTACCCCCTGTATATAGCCTCCACATTGACTCTGTACCGGTACCCCCTGTATATAGCCTCCACATTGACTCTGTACCGGTACCCCCTGTATATAGCCTCCACATTGACTCTGTACCGGTACCCCCTGTATATAGCCTCCACATTGACTCTGTACCGGTACCCCTGTATATAGCCTCCACATTGACTCTGTACCGGTACCCCCTGTATGTAGCCTCCACATTGACTCTGTACCGGTACCCCTGTATATAGCCTCCACATTGACTCTGTACCGGTACCCCCTGTATATAGCCTCCACATTGACTCTGTACCGGTACCCCCTGTATATAGCCTCCACATTGACTCTGTACCGGTACCCCCTGTATATAGCCTCCACATTGACTCTGTACCGGTACCCCCTGTATATAGCCTCCACATTGACTCTGTACCGGTACCCCCTGTATATAGCCTCCACATTGACTCTGTACCGGTACCCCCTGTATATAGCCTCCACATTGACTCTGTACCGGTACCCCCTGTATATAGCCTCCACATTGACTCTGTACCGGTACCCCCTGTATATAGCCTCCACATTGACTCTGTACCGGTACCCCCTGTATATAGCCTCCACATTGACTCTGTACCGGTACCCCCTGTATATAGCCTCCACATTGACTCTGTACCGGTACCCCTGTATATAGCCTCCACATTGACTCTGTACCGGTACCCCCTGTATATAGCCTCCACATTGACTCTGTACCGGTACCCCTGTATATAGCCTCCACATTGACTCTGTACCGGTACCCCTGTATATAGCCTCCACATTGACTCTGTACCGGTACCCCCTGTATATAGCCTCCACATTGACTCTGTACCGGTACCCCCTGTATATAGCCTCCACATTGACTCTGTACCGGTACCCCCTGTATATAGCCTCCACATTGACTCTGTACCGGTACCCCCTGTATATAGCCTCCACATTGACTCTGTACCGGTACCCCCTGTATATAGCCTCCACATTGACTCTGTACCGGTACCCCCTGTATATAGCCTCCACATTGACTCTGTACCGGTACCCCCTGTATATAGCCTCCACATTGACTCTGTACCGGTACCCCCTGTATATAGCCTCCACATTGACTCTGTACCGGTACCCCCTGTATATAGCCTCCACATTGACTCTGTACCGGTACACCCTGTATATAGCCTCCACATTGACTCTGTACCGGTACCCCCTGTATATAGCCTCCACATTGACTCTGTACCGGTACCCCCTGTATATAGCCTCCACATTGACTCTGTACCGGTACCCCCTGTATGTAGCCTCCACATTGACTCTGTACCGGTACCCCCCTGTATATAGCCTCCACATTGACTCTGTACCGGTACCCCCTGTATATAGCCTCCACATTGACTCTGTACCGGTACCCCCTGTATATAGCCTCCACATTGACTCTGTACCGGTACCCCCTGTATATAGCCTCCACATTGACTCTGTACCGGTACCCCCTGTATATAGCCTCCACATTGACTCTGTACCGGTACCCCCTGTATATAGCCTCCACATTGACTCTGTACCGGTACCCCCTGTATATAGCCTCCACATTGACTCTGTACCGGTACCCCTGTATATAGCCTCCACATTGACTCTGTACCGGTACCCCCTGTATATAGCCTCCACATTGACTCTGTACCGGTACCCCCTGTATATAGCCTCCACATTGACTCTGTACCGGTACCCCTGTATATAGCCTCCACATTGACTCTGTACCGGTACCCCCTGTATATAGCCTCCACATTGACTCTGTACCGGTACCCCCTGTATATAGCCTCCACATTGACTCTGTACCGGTACCCCCTGTATATAGCCTCCACATTGACTCTGTACCGGTACCCCCTGTATATAGCCTCCACATTGACTCTGTACCGGTACCCCCTGTATATAGCCTCCACATTGACTCTGTACCGGTACCCCCTGTATATAGCCTCCACATTGACTCTGTACCGGTACCCCCTGTATATAGCCTCCACATTGACTCTGTACCGGTACACCCTGTATATAGCCTCCACATTGACTCTGTACCGGGACCCCCTGTATATAGCCTCCACATTGACTCTGTACCGGTACCCCTGTATATAGCCTCCACATTGACTCTGTACCGGTACACCCTGTATATAGCCTCCACATTGACTCTGTACCGGTACCCCCTGTATATAGCCTCCACATTGACTCTGTACCGGTACCCCCTGTATATAGCCTCCACATTGACTCTGTACCGGTACCCCCTGTATATAGCCTCCACATTGACTCTGTACCGGTACCCCCTGTATATAGCCTCCACATTGACTCTGTACCGGTACCCCCTGTATATAGCCTCCACATTGACTCTGTACCGTAACACCCTGTATATAGCCTCCACATTGACTCTGTACCGGTACCCCCTGTATATAGCCTCCACATTGACTCTGTACCGGTACCCCCTGTATATAGCCTCCACATTGACTCTGTACCGGTACCCCCTGTATATAGCCTCCACATTGACTCTGTACCGGTACCCCCTGTATATAGCCTCCACATTGACTCTGTACCGGTACCCCCTGTATATAGCCTCCACATTGACTCTGTACCGGTACTCCCTGTATATAGTCTCCACATTGACTCTGTACCGTAACACCCTGTATATAGCCTCCACATTGACTCTGTACCGGTACCCCCTGTATATAGTCTCCACATTGACTCTGTACCGGTACCCCCTGTATATAGCCTCCACATTGACTCTGTACCGGTACCCCTGTATATAGTCTCCACATTGACTCTGTACCGGTACCCCCTGTATATAGTCTCCACATTGACTCTGTACCGGTACCCCTGTATATAGCCTCCACATTGACTCTGTACCGGTACCCCCTGTATATAGCCTCCACATTGACTCTGTACCAGTACCCCCTGTATATAGCCTCCACATTGACTCTGTACCGGTACCCCCTGTATATAGCCTCCACATTGACTCTGTACCGGTACCCCCTGTATATAGCCTCCACATTGACTCTGTACCGGTATCCCCTGTATATAGCCTCCACATTGACTCTGTACCGGTACCCCCTGTATATAGCCTCCACATTGACTCTGTACCGGTACCACCTGTATATAGCCTCCACATTGACTCTGTACTGGTACCCCCTGTATATAGCCTCCACATTGACTCTGTACCGGTACCCCCTGTATATAGCCTCCACATTGACTCTGTACCGGTACCCCCTGTATATAGCCTCCACATTGACTCTGTACCGGTACCCCCTGTATATAGCCTCCACATTGACTCTGTACCGTAACACCCTGTATATAGCCTCCACATTGACTCTGTACCAGTAACACCCTGTATATAGTCTCCACATTGACTCTGTACCGGTACCCCCTGTATATAGCCTCCACATTGACTCTGTACCAGTACCCCCTGTATATAGTCTCCACATTGACTCTGTACCGGTACCCCCTGTATATAGCCTCCACATTGACTCTGTACCGGTACCCCCTGTATATAGCCTCCACATTGACTCTGTACCGTAACACCCTGTATATAGCCTCCACATTGACTCTGTACCAGTAACACCCTGTATATAGTCTCCACATTGACTCTGTACCGGTACCCCCTGTATATAGCCTCCACATTGACTCTGTACCAGTACCCCCTGTATATAGCCTCCACATTGACTCTGTACCGGCACCCTGTATATAGCCTTCACATTGACTCTGTACCAGTACCCCCTGTATATAGCCTCCACATTGACTCTGTACCGGTACCCCCTGTATATAGCCTCCACATTGACTCTGTACCGTAACACCCTGTATATAGCCTCCACATTGACTCTGTACCGGTACCCCCTGTATATAGCCTCCACATTGACTCTGTACCGGTACCCCCTGTATATAGCCTCCACATTGACTCTGTACCGGTACCCCCTGTATATAGCCTCCACATTGACTCTGTACCGGTACCCCCTGTATATAGCCTCCACATTGACTCTGTACCGGTACCCCCTGTATATAGCCTCCACATTGACTCTGTACCGGTACCCCCTGTATATAGCCTCCACATTGACTCTGTACCGGTACCCCCTGTATATAGCCTCCACATTGACTCTGTACCGGTACCCCCTGTATATAGCCTCCACATTGACTCTGTACCGGTACCCCCTGTATATAGCCTCCACATTGTTATTTTATTTTTGCACCTTAATAATTTATATTTTTTGTTGGTTTTTGTTCTTCTTTATTTACATATTTTATGTCATTTATTTATTTTTTACTTCAGTTTATTTTAGTAAATACTTTCTTAACACTTATTTTTGGGTAAGGGCTTGTAAGCATTTTCACTGTAAGGTCTACTACACCTGTTGTATTCGGCGCATGTGGCAAATACAATTTGATTTGATTTGACATGTTGTACATCTTTGTTCCAGCCCTGCACTAGACAGACACATCAACTAATCATCAACCTAGCTAGTTTGCTCCTGTTGTCTCTAGTCGTTTCCCGCAGAGCAGGTCTGTTGGACGAGGGACAGGAGTCCTTGGTACACCATCACTAAGCCACCGCAGCAGCAGGTCTCCTCTTCAGTTGGTCAGCACCGCAGGCGGGCTCTGAGACAGTAGTACACTGGGAGAGATGGAGAGGGAAGGGAGGGAGAGATGGAGAGGGGAGGGAGGGAGAGATGGAGAGGGGAGGGAGGGGAGAGATGGAGAGGGGAGGGAGAGATGGAGAGGGGAGGGAGGGAGAGATGGAGAGGGGAGGGAGAGATGGAGAGGGAAGGGAGGGAGAGATGGAGAGGGGAGGGAGAGATGGAGAGGGGAGGGAGGGAGAGATGGAGAGGGAGGGAGGGAGAGATGGAGAGGGAAGGGAGGGAGAGATGGAGAGGGAGGGGAGGGAGAGATGGAGAGGGAACGGAGGGAGAGATGGAGAGGGAAGGGAGGGAGAGGTGGAAGGGAGGGAGAGATGGATAGGGGAGGGAGGGAGAGATGGAGAGGGAAGGGAGGGGAGAGATGGAGAGGGAAGGGAGGGAGAGATGGAGAGGGGAGGGAGGGAGAGATGGAGAGGGGAGGGAGGGAGAGGGGAGAGATGGAGAGGGGAGGGAGGGAGAGATGGAGAGGGGAGGGAGGGAGAGATGGAGAGGGGAGGGAAGGAGAGATGGAGAAGGGAAGGGAGGGAGAGATGGAGAGGGGAGGGAGGGAAAGATGGAGAGGGGAGAGATGGAGAGGGGAGGGAGGGAGAGATGGAGAGGGGAGGGAGGGAGGGAGAGATGGAGAGGGGAGGGAGGGAGGGAGAGATGGAGAGGGGAGGGAGGGAGAGATGGAGAGGGGAGGGAAGGGAGGGGAGAGATGGAGAGGGGAGGGAGGGAGAGATGGAGAGGGGAGGGAGAGATGGAGAGGGGAGGGAGGGAGAGATGGAGAGGGGAGGGAGAGATGGAGAGGGGAAGGGAGGGAGAGATGGAGAGGGGAGGGAGAGATGGAGAGGGGAGGGAGGGAGAGATGGAGAGGGGAGGGAGGGAGAGATGGAGAGGGAAGGGAGGGAGAGATGGAGAGGGAGGGGAGGGAGAGATGGAGAGGGAACGGAGGGAGAGATGGAGAGGGAAGGGAGGGAGAGGTGGAAGGGAGGGAGAGATGGATAGGGGAGGGAGGGAGAGATGGAGAGGGAAGGGAGGGGAGAGATGGAGAGGGAAGGGAGGGGAGAGATGGAGAGGGGAGGGAGGGAGAGATGGAGAGGGGAGGGAGGGAGAGGGGAGAGATGGAGAGGGGAGGGAGGGAGAGATGGAGAGGGGAGGGAGGGAGAGATGGAGAGGGAGGGAAGGAGAGATGGAGAAGGGAGGGAGGGAGAGATGGAGAGGGGAGGGAGGGAAAGATGGAGAGGGGAGAGATGGAGAGGGGAGGGAGGGAGAGATGGAGAGGGGAGGGAGGGAGGGAGAGATGGAGAGGGGAGGGAGGGAGGGAGAGATGGAGAGGGGAGGGAGGGAGAGATGGAGAGGGGAGGGAAGGGAGGGGAGAGATGGAGAGGGGAGGGAGGGAGAGATGGAGAGGGGAGGGAGGGGAGAGATGGAGAGGGGAGGGAAGGGAGAGATGGAGAGGGGAGGGAGGGAGAGATGGAGAGGGGGAGGGAGGGGAGAGATGGAGAGGGGAGGGAGGGGAGAGATGGAGAGATGGAGAGGGGAGGGAGGGGAGAGATGGAGAGGGGAGGGAGGGGAGAGATGGAGAGGGGAGGGAGGGGAGAGATGGAGAGGGAACGGAGGGAAGAGATGGAGAGGGGAGGGAGGGAGAGATGGAGAGGGGAGGGAGGGAGAGATGGAGAGGGGAGGGAGGGAGAGATGGAGAGGGGAGGGAGGGGAGAGATGGAGAGGGAGGGAGAGGGAGGGAGGGAGAGATGGAGAGGGGAGGGAGGGGAGAGATGGAGAGGGGAGGGAGGGGAGAGATGGAGAGGGGAGGGAGGGAGAGATGGAGAGGGGGGAAGGAGAGATGGAGAGGGGAGGGAGGGGAGAGATGGAGAGGGGAGGGAGGGAGAGATGGAGAGGGGAGGGAGGGAGAGATGGAGAAGGGGGGAAGGAGAGATGGAGAGGGGAGGGAGGGGAGAGATGGAGAGGGGAGGGAGGGAGAGATGGAGAGGGGAGGGAGGGAGAGATGGAGAGGGAGGGAGGGAGAGATGGAGGGAGATGAGAGGGTGATGAGAGAACTGTGTGGTGTGGAGGATGGGCCTGGCTTCAGCTGCTGAGGGCATCCATACAAGATGTTGCCTGGGCCTATATCCAGACATGCACAAACACACACAGACACACTCACACACACACACACACACACACACACACACACACACACACACACACACCTACTGGAAATGCACACACATATACACACAAATACACACAAACTGGGCATGCAAATACACACAGCAGTGGTTTGTGTAACTTTATCAAACAAACCTCAGGCTCAGTGGACAACAGACAGACTGTTATCCACCTCATTTTTAAACGCTTTTAAAACACAGAAGCCAACCTGGGAAACGATAGATACAACTTCCTCCTCTCTCCTGCGTGATCGTAATTCATGTGCGCTCCACTAGAAATCCCTTTATTAGCATGTTTCTGTTAACTGGTATATAATGACAAAATAAACCATATTCCTGGCCTGCTAATGTGCAGAAGAATGGTTTCCCAATCAGGCAGCATTCAAAGCGCCAGGCTTTTGAGCAGTTATTCAAATAGCATAAACTGTTCACTGCAGTTTACAGCCTAGACTACATTTTTGTTTTGCACTTTGTCGTAAGCCCAGATAGAATCATTTTCTTGCCTGAAAAACATAGATCTAATCAATAGTTGAGCTTTGCTTCCACAGGGACCACAGAGAGCAGCCTGGATGAATGCACAGATCTGACAACTTTATTTATTGTACTTTGACAGGTAAATATATTTAGCCTATAGCTTTAATATTTAGCTAATGAATGGCCTAATATTTAGCTAATTAATGGCCTAATATTTAGCTCCTGACTTCCAGCCATTCCAGTAGGCTATATGCTATATGCTATATGCTATAGGCTATATACTATAGGCTATAGGCTATATGCTATATACTATAGCCTATAGGCTATATGCTATATGCTATATGCTATAGGCTATATACTATATGCTATATGCTATTTACTATAGGCTATATACTATAGGCTATAGGCTATATACTATATGCTATAGGCTATATGCTATATGCTATAGGCTATATGCTATAGGCAATATGCTATAGGCTATATGCTATAGGCTATAGGCTATATGCTATAGGCTATATGCAAGCTTCTCCGCAATATGCCATCCCTCTTCTCCTAAAATCCCTGGAAAAGCTATAGGCTACAAAAGGCTATAGATCATTCATTTTGATATATTTTTTATACTAGGCCTAATAGCGGGGGGGGAAGAGAAGCAGGCTTGCTCTTGCTAATTGCTGAATGTAAAACAGGCCCACAGGATAGGCCAAATTAACTGTCAGGGAAAGGTCAGGAGAGAAAGTGAGTTGATGTAATCACTTTTGAAAAATGTACAACTATTAGAAAAAAATGGAGCAACTTGCGCAACGAGGCAATGACATGCTGTAAAAGATGAGCAGGCTAAACACGTTTGTTTTTGAATTGCTACATTTAAATACAAGTTACTATACACTGAACCAAAACAATTTCAGAGATGTTACTGAGTTACAGTTCATAAGGAAAAATAAATTCATTAGGCCCTAACATATGACTGGGCAGGGAAGCAGCCATGGGTGGGCCTTGATGAGCAAGGCCCACCCACTTGGCAGCCAGGCCCAGCCCCCTCAGACGATCCTGGCAGGTGAAGAAGCCGGATGTAGAGGTCCTGGGCTGATGTGGTTACAAGTGGTCTGCGGTTGTGAGGCAGGTTGGACGTACTGCCAAATTCTCTAAAACAATGTTGGAGGCAGTTTATGGTAGAGAAATTAACATTCAATTATCTGGCAACAGCTCTGGTGGACATTCCTGCAGTCAGCACGACAATTGCATGCTCCCTCAAAATCTGTGGCATTGTGTTGTGTGACAAAACTGCACATTTTAGAGAGGCTTTTTATTGTCCCCAGCACAAGGTGCATCTGTGTAACGATCATGCTGTTTAATCAGCTTCTTGATATACCACACCTGTCAGGTGGATGGATTATCTTGACAAAAGAGAAATGCACACTAACAGGGATGTAAACAAATTTGTGCACTAAATAACACTTTACATGCCGTCACTAGGAGGGGTGCGTCACTGACGCGTCACTGACGTGATCTTCCTGTCTGGGTCGGTGCCCCCCCTTGGGTTGTGTCGTGGCGGAGATCTTTGTGGGCTCTACTCGGCCTTGTCTCAGGATGGTAAGTTGGTGGTTGAAGATATCCCTCTAGTGGTGTGGGGGCTGTGCTTTGGCAAAGTGGGTGGGGTTATATCCTGCCTGTTTGGCCCTGTCCGGGGGTATCATCGGATGGGGCCACAGTGTCTCCCGACCCCTCCTGTCTCAGCCTCCAGTATTTATGCTGCAGTAGTTTATGTGTCGGGGGGCTAGGGTCAGTCTGTTATATCTGGAGTATTTCTCCTGTCTTATCCGGTGTCCTGTGTGAACTTAAGTATGCTCTCTCTAATTCTCTCTTTCTCTCTCTTTCTTTCTCTCTCTCGGAGGACCTGAGCCCTAGGACCATGCCTCAGGACTCCTGGCATGATGACTCCTTGCTGTCCCCAGTCCACTTGGCCGTGCTGCTGCTCCAGTTTCAACTGTTCTGCCTGCGGCTATGGAACCCTGACCTGTTCACCGGACACCTGCAGAAGGGAGGTAAAGCTGACGTCGAATCCATCACTTCTGTTGTTTGGCTGTGCCCATAGCAATGTTACGAAATGAGGTGGATATCATTTCAGTCATGCTACTGTCAGTCAGTCATATTCGTGATGTGAACTACCTACTGCGTGTGCCGCAATACCTCGGCTCACATTGTGATAGCAGCGTATGTTCGATACGGTGGAGGCTGCTGAGGGGAGGACGGCTCATGACAATGTCTGGAACGGGTGAATGGAACGGCATCAAACACATACAAACCATGTGTTTGATACCGTTCCACATGTACGGCCTCAGCCATTACCCATAGCCCGTCCTCCTCCCTAAATAAGGTTTAATAGGTATCACTGTAGAGTAGGAAACATAATCCCTGTCCTTCTCTATTGACAGTGTGCCACATGAGACATGTGAAATCAACCATTACCAGCAGGGAGCGCTGTTTCCTCTGGATTTTATATCTGCACCATGTGTTGGAGCTGTTTCCTCTGGATTTTATATCTGTACCATGTGTTGGAGCTGTTTCCTCTGTATTTTATATCTGAACCATGTGTTGGAGCTGTTTTCTCTGTATTTTATATCTGCACCATGTGTTGGAGCTGTTTCCTCTGTATTTTATATCTGTACCATGTGTTGGAGCTGTTTCCTCTGGATTTTATATCTGTACCATGTGTTGGAGCTGTTTCCTCTGTATTTTATATCTGAACCATGTGTTGGAGCTGTTTCCTCTGTATTTTATATCTGCACCATGTGTTGGAGCTGTTTCCTCTGTATTTTATATCTGTACCATGTGTTGGAGCTGTTTCCTCTGTATTTTATATCTGTACCATGTGTTGGAGCTGTTTACTGGAGCTGTTACCTGGAGCTGTTTAATGATATATTATTGTCCTCTTTGCCTCTCTTTTTCTCCCTCTGTCTCTCTCTCTCTGTATCTCTCTCTCTCTTTATTACTCCCTCTTTCATTATCTCTGTCACTCTCTCGTTCTCTCCCTCCCCCCTCTCTCTCTGCCCCACTGGCCAACACTTCCTGACTGGCAGGAGGGTTCCATGGGGCTGCTATGGTAACAGAACCATGCTGCTGCCACGGCAACCTGCAGTCGAGACGTTAGCGACCAGAAGTCTTCTGAAATTAGATTGACTTTGATGACAACTTGACCTCAGGCTGGTTAAATATTGGTCTCCGTCCCAAATATAGGACAACACTTTTGGCCGGGGCTCTGGTAAAAAAGTTATACACTATATACAGTCTTAGAAAAAAAGGCTTCCAAAAGAGTTCTTTGGCTGTCGCCAAAGAGAGACAGTGTTCCTCCTGAACTACAGTAGATGACTAGAGACAGTGTTCCTCCTGAACTACAGTAGATGACTAGAGACAGTGTTCCTCCTGGACTACAGTAGATGACTAGAGACAGTGTTCCTGGACTACAGTAGATGACTAGAGACAGTGTTCCTGAACTACAGTAGATGTCTAGACAGTGTTCCTCCTGAACTACAGTAGATGACTAGAGACAGTGTTCCTCCTGGACTACAGTAGATGACTAGAGACAGTGTTCCTCCTGGACTACAGTAGATGTCTAGAGACAGTGTTCCTCCTGAACTACAGTAGATGACTAGAGACAGTGTTCCTGGACTACAGTAGATGACTAGAGACAGTGTTCCTCCTGGACTACAGTAGATGACTAGAGACAGTGTTCCTCCTGGACTACAGTAGATGACTAGAGACAGTGTTCCTCCTGAACTACAGTAGATGACTAGAGACAGTGCTCCTGGACTACATTAGATGTCTAGAGACAGTGCTCCTCCTGAACTACAGTAGATGTCTAGACAGTGTTCCTCCTGAACTACAGTAGATGTCTAGACAGTGTTCCTCCTGAACTACAGTAGATGTCTAGACAGTGTTCCTCCTGAACTACAGTAGATGACTAGAGACAGTGTTCCTCCTGAACTACAGTAGATGACTAGAGACAGTGTTCCTGGACTACAGTAGATGACTAGAGACAGTGTTCCTCCTGAACTACAGTAGATGTCTAGAGACAGTGTTCCTCCTGAACTACAGTAGATGACTAGAGACAGTGTTCCTGAACTACAGTAGATGACTAGAGACAGTGTTCCTCCTGGACTACAGTAGATGTCTAGAGACAGTGTTCCTGAACTACAGTAGATGACTAGAGACAGTGTTCCTCCTGGACTACAGTAGATGTCTAGAGACAGTGTTCCTGAACTACAGTAGATGACTAGAGACAGTGTTCCTGAACTACAGTAAATGTCTAGAGACAGTGTTCCTCCTGAACTACAGTAGATGTCTAGACTGTGTTCCTCCTGAACTACAGTAGATGTCTAGACAGTGTTCCTCCTGAACTACAGTAGATGTCTAGACAGTGTTCCTCCTGAACTACAGTAGATGTCTAGACAGTGTTCCTCCTGAACTACAGTAGATGTCTAGAGACAGTGTTCCTGAACTTTCATATGTGCAAGTGACATTTGCCATTTCACATGTAAAACATCTCCACATGTGAAAATCTTACTTTCACATGTGTCTGAAAACCACATTTTTTTTCATGTTTTATGCAGCAGAAGGGGCAAACCACAGTTGAAACAATTACAAATCAAAATGCTATGGGATGGGCTGTAGAAATGCAACCACTCACATTCAAATACAGAGCTATGGACTGACCATCCATGATTTTCAAAATTATAGTTTTAACCATGTTTTGAGGTTATACAGTGTTTGTTTACATTTACTTTATTTATAAACATTAGAGTAAAAATAATGGAGTGTGACAGTTGAACTAAGGTCATCAAGCATTTCTAAGTTATATTGTTTAAGAATCAATTGGTACTTAACATTAGTTAATAAGTCCAAAAATGGATGTGGCAACTGCACAGCCAGTAGATACACTGTAAACCCGAGCCTGTATTTTATTTACAGATGAGGATGAGATTTCTGCTGAGGGCAGTAGATACATTATTAAAATAGATGGTCCCTTAGAGGTTATAAACGAACAGCATGGCTGTGTATGTCTGTGTGTTAAACAGAAGGGCTGAGCCAGCAGTACTGTACGGTTGGCCAGTTTGGACTTGGTCCAGTGTAGTCAGTCAGTCTCCACAGGTATTAATAGGGCCGTCTCGCGGACTTAGACACGTATAGCAGAAAAGGGGCAATGAAGAAACAATCCAGAAATGGCAATCGAAATATAAGGGATATGTAGATGGTATATAGGGGATATGTGGATGGATATATAGGGGATATGTAGATGGTATATAGGGGATATGTAGATGGGTATATAAGGGATATGTAGATGGTATATAGGGGATATGTAGATGGATATATAGGGGATATGTAGATGGATATATAGGGGATATGTAGATGGTATATAGGGGATATGTAGATGGTATATAGGGGATATGTAGATGGATATACAGGGGATATGTAGATGAATATATAGGGGATATGTAGATGGATATATAGGGGATATGTAGATGGATATATAGGGGATATGTAGATGGATATATAGGGGATATGTAGATGGTATATAGGGGATATGGAGATGGGTATATAGGGGATATGTTGATGGGTATATAAGGGATATGTAGATGGTATATAGGGGATATGTAGATGGATATATAGGGGATATGTAGATGGTATATAGGGGATATGTAGATGGGTATATAGGGGATATGTAGATGGTTATATAGGGGATATGTAGATGGTGATATAGGGGATATGTAGATGAAATATAGGGATATGTAGATAGGTATATAGGGGATATGTAGATGTTATATAGGGGATATGTAGATGTTATATAGGGGATATGTAGATGGGTATATAGGGGATATGTAGATGGTTACATAGGGGATATGTAGATGGATATATAGGGATATGGAGATGGGTATATAGATGGGTATATAAGGGATATGTAGATGGTATATAGGGGATATGTAGATGTTATATAGGGGATATGTAGATGGGTATATAGGGGATATGTAGATGGTTATATAAGGGATATGTAGATGGGTATATAGGGATATGTAGATGGATATATAGGGATATGTAGATGGGTATATAGGGATATGTAGATGGCTATATAGGGATATGTAGATGGTATATAGGGGATATGTAGATGGATATATAGGGATATGTAGATGGTTATATAAGGGATATGTAGATGGGTATATAGGGATATGTAGATGGGTATATAGGGATAAGTAGATGGTATATAGGGGATATGTAGATGGATATATAGGGATATGTTGATGGGTATATAGGAGATATGTAGATGGTTATATAGGGATATGTAGATGGTATATAGGGGATATGTAGATGGATATATACGGGATATGTAGATGGGTATATAGCGGATATGTAGATGGTTATATAGGGGACATGTAGATGGTTATATAGGGGATATGTAGATGAGTATATAGGGGATATGTAGATGAGTATATAGGGGATATGTAGATGGATATATAGGGGATATGTAAATGGTTATACAGGGGATATGTAGATGGATATATAGGGGATATGTAGATGGATATATAGGGATATGTAGATGGTATATAGGGGATATGTAGATGGTATATAGGGGATATGTAGATGGTATATAGGGGATATGTAGATGGATATATAGGGGATATGTAGATGGGTATATAGGGGATATGTAGATGGATATATAGGGATATGTAGATGTTATATAGGGGATATGTACATGGATATATAGGGATGTGTAGATGGTTATATAGGGGATATGTAGATTGATATATAGGGATATTTAGATGGATATATAGGGATATGTAGATGGTATATAGGGAAATGTAGATGGTATATATGGGATATGTAGATGGATATATAAGGATGTGTAGATGGGTATGTAGGGGATATGTAGATGAATATATAGGGATATGTAGATGGGTATATAGGGAAATGTAGATGGGGATATGTAGATGGATATATAGGGGATATCTAGATGGTTATATAGGGGATATGTAGATGGATATATAGGGATATGGAGATGGGTATATAGATGGGTATATAAGGGATATATAGATGGTATATAGGGGATATGTAGATGGGTATATAGGGGATATGTAGATGGTTATATAAGGGATATGTAGATGGGTATATAGGGATATGTAGATGGATATATAGGGATATGTAGATGGTTATATAAGGGATATGTAGATGGATATATATAGGGATATGTAGATGGATATATAGGGATATGTAGATGGTATATAGGGGATATGTAGATGGATATATAGGGATATGTTGATGAGTATATAGGGGATATGTAGATGGACATATAGGGGATATGTAGATGGGTATATAGCGGATATGTAGATGGTTATATAGGGGACATGTAGATGGTTATATAGGGGATATGTAGATGAGTATATAGGGGATATGTAGATGGTTATATAGGGGATATGTAGATGGATATATAGGGGATATGTAGATGGATATATAGGGATATGTAGATGGTATATAGGGGATATGTAGATGCTATATAGGGGATATGTAGATGGATATATATAGGGGATATGTAGATGGATATATAGGGGATATGTAGATGGATATATAGGGATATGTAGATGGGATATGTAGATGGATATATAAGGATGTGTAGATGGGTATGTAGGGGATATGTAGATGAATATATAGGGATATGTAGATGGGTATATAGGGATATGTAGATGGGGATATGTAGATGGATATATAGGGGATATCTAGATGG
Organism: Salmo salar; assembly: GCF_905237065.1. Lineage (NCBI taxonomy): Eukaryota > Metazoa > Chordata > Actinopteri > Salmoniformes > Salmonidae > Salmo > Salmo salar. Next base: position 5,126,854 of record NC_059444.1, on the reverse strand, counting down.
TTAAATAGGGGATATGTAGATGGTTATATAGGGGATATGTAGATGGTATATAGATGGGTATATAGCTGGGTATATAGGGGATATGTAGATGGTATATAGGGGATATGTAGATGGTTATATAGGGGATATGTAAATGGATATATAGGGATATGTAGATGGGTATATAGGGGATATGTAGATGGTTATATAAGGGATATGTAGATGGGTATATAGGGATATGTAGATGGATATATAGGGATATGTAGATGGTTATATAAGGGATATGTAGATGGATATATATAGGGATATGTAGATGGATATATAGGGATATGTAGATGGTATATAGGGGATATGTAGATGGATATATAGGGATATGTTGATGGGTATATAGGGGATATGTAGATGGTTATATAGGGATATGTAGATGGTATATAGGGGATATGTAGATGGATATATAGGGGATATGTAGATGGGTATATAGCGGATATGTAGATGGTTATATAGGGGACATGTAGATGGTTAAATAGGGGATATGTAGATGAGTATATAGGGGATATGTAGATGGTTATATAGGGGATATGTAGATGGATATATAGGGGATATGTAGATGGATATATAGGGATATGTAGATGGTATATAGGGGATATGTAGATGCTATATAGGGGATATGTAGATGGATATATATAGGGGATATGTAGATGGATATATAGGGGATATGTAGATGGATATATAGGGATATGTAGATGGGATATGTAGATGGATATATAAGGATGTGTAGATGGGTATGTAGATGAATATATAGGGATATGTAGATGGGTATATAGGGATATGTAGATGGGGATATGTAGATGGATATATAGGGGATATCTAGATGGTTAAATAGGGGATATGTAGATGGTTATATAGGGGATATGTAGATGGTATATAGATGGGTATATAGCTGGGTATATAGGGGATATGTAGATGGTATATAGGGGATATGTAGATGGTTATATAGGGGATATGTAAATGGATATATAGGGATATGTAGATGGGTATATAGGGGATATGTAGATGGTTATATAAGGGATATGTAGATGGGTATATAGGGATATGTAGATGGATATATAGGGATATGTAGATGGATATATAGGGATATGTAGATGGTATATAGGGGATATGTAGATGGATATATAGGGGATATGTAGATGGTATATAGGGGATATGTAGATGGATATATAGCGGATATGTAATATATAGGGGATATGTAGATGGTTATATAGGGGATATGTAGATGGTTATATAGGGGATATGTAGATGGTTATATAGGGGATATGTAGATGGGTATATAGGGGATATGTAGATGGTTATATAGGGGATATGTAGATGGTAATATAGGGGATATGTAGATGGATATATAGGGATATGTAGATGGATATATAGTGATATGTAGATGGTATGTAGGGAATATGTAGATGGATATATAGGGATGTGTAGATGGGAATATAGGGGATATGTAGATTGATATATAGGGATATGTAGATGGATATATAGGGATATGTAGATGGTATATAGGGGATATGTAGATGGATATATAGGGGATATGTAGATGGGTATATAGGGGATATGTAGATGGGTATGTAGGGGATATGTAGATTGATATATAGGGATATGTAGATGGATATATAGGGGATATGTAGATGGATATATAGGGATATGTAGATGGGATATGTAGATGGATATATAAGGATGTGTAGATGGGTATGTAGGGGATATGTAGATGAATATATAGGGATATGTAGATGGGTATATAGGGATATGTAGATGGGGATATGTAGATGGATATATAGGGGATATCTAGATGGTTAAATAGGGGATATGTAGATGGTTATATAGGGGATATGTAGATGGTATATAGATGGGTATATAGCTGGGTATATAGGGGATATGTAGATGGTATATAGGGGATATGTAGATGGTTATATAGGGGAAATGTAAATGGATATATAGGGATATGTAGATGGGTATATAGGGGATATGTAGATGGTTATATAAGGGATATGTAGATGGGTATATAGGGATATGTAGATGGATATATAGGGATATGTAGATGGATATATAGGGATATGTAGATGGTATATAGGGGATATGTAGATGGATATATAGGGGATATGTAGATGGTATATAGGGGATATGTAGATGGATATATAGCGGATATGTAATATATAGGGATATGTAGATGGTTATATAGGGGATATGTAGATGGTTATATAGGGGATATGTAGATGGTTATATAGGGGATATGTAGATGGGTATATAGGGGATATGTAGATGGTTATATAGGGGATATGTAGATGGTAATATAGGGGATATGTAGATGGATATATAGGGATATGTAGATGGATATATAGTGATATGTAGATGGTATGTAGGGAATATGTAGATGGATATATAGGGATGTGTAGATGGGTATATAGGGGATATGTAGATTGATATATAGGGATATGTAGATGGATATATAGGGATATGTAGATGGTATATAGGGGATATGTAGATGGATATATAGGGGATATGTAGATGGGTATATAGGGATATGTAGATGGGATATGTAGGGATATGTAGATGGATATATAGGGATATGTAGATGGGTATATAGGGATATGTAGATGGGGATATGTAGATGGATATATAGGGGATATCTAGATGGTTATATAGGATATGTAGATGGATATGTAGATGGGTATATAGGGGATATGTTGATGGTATATAGGGGATATGTAGATGGATATATAGGGATATGTAGATGGATATATAGGGATATGTAGATGGGTATATAGGGATATGTAGATGGATATATAGGGATATGTAGATGGATATATAGGGGATATGTAGATGGGTATATAGGGGATATGTAGATGGGTATGTAGGGGATATGTAGATTGATATATAGGGATATGTAGATGGATATATAGGGATATGTAGGGATATGTAGATGATATATAGGGATATGTAGATGGGTATATAGGGATATGTAGATGGGGATATGTAGATGGATATATAGGGGATATCTAGATGGTTATATAGGATATGTAGATGGATATGTAGATGGGTATATAGGGGATATGTTGATGGTATATAGGGGATATGTAGATGGATATATAGGGATATGTAGATGGATATATAGGGATATGTAGATGGGTATATAGGGATATGTAGATGGATATATAGGGATATGTAGATGGTATATAGGGGATATGTAGATGGATATATAGGGGATATGGAGATGGTATATAGGGGATATGTAGATGGATATATAGGGCATATGTAGATGGGTATATAGGGGATATGTAGATGGTTATATAGGGGATATGTAGATGGTTATATAGGGGATATGTAGATGGGTATATAGGGGATATGTAGATGAGTATATAGGGGATATGTAGATGAGTATATAGGGGATATGTAGATGGATATATAGGGATATGTAGATGGATATATAGGGATATGTAGATGGTATATAGGGGATTTGTAGATGGATATATAGGGATGTGTAGATGGGTATATAGGGGATATGTAGATTGATATATAGGGATATGTAGATGGTTATATAGGGATATGTAGGTGGTATATAGGGGATATGTAAATGGATATATAGGGGATATGTAGATGGGTATGTAGGGGATATGTAGATGGGTATATAGGGGATATGTAGATGGCTATATAGGGGATATGTACATGGATATATAGGGATGTGTAGATCGGTATATAGGGATATGTACATGGATAAATTGGGATGTGTAGATCGGTATATAGGGGATGTGTAGATTGATATATAGGGATTTGTAGATGGATATATAGGGATATGGAGATGGGTATATAGGGATATGTAGATGGGGATATGTAGATGGATATATAGGGGATATCTAGATGGTTATATAGGGCATATGTAGATGGATATGTAGATGGGTATATAGGGGATATGTAGATGGTATATAGGGGATATGTAGATGGATATATAGGGATATGTAGATGGGTATATAGGGGATATGTAGATGGTATATAGGGGATATGTAGATGGATATATAGGGATATGTAGATGGGTATATAGGGGATATGTAGATGGTATATAGATGGGTATAAAGATGGGTATATAGGGGATATGTAGATGGTATATAGGGGATATGTAGATGGTTATATAGGGGATATGTAGATGGGTATATAGGGGATATATAGATGGGTATATAGGGATATGTAGATGGTATATAGGGGATATGTAGATGGATATATAGGGATATGTAGATGCGTATATAGGGGATATGTAGATGGGATATATAGGGGATATGTAGATGGGTATATAGGGGATATGTAGATGGATATGTAGATGGGTATATAGGGGATATGTAGGTGGGTATATAGGGGTTATGAAGATGGATATGTAGATGAGAATATAGGGGATATGTAGATGGATATATAGGGGATATGTAGATGGTATATAGGGATATGTAGATGGGTATATAGGGGATATGTAGATGGGTAAATAGGGGATATGTAGATGGTATATAGGGGATATGTAGATGGATATATAGGGATATGTAGATGGGTATATATGGGATATGTAGATGGGTATATAGGGGATATGTAGATGGTTATATAGGGGATATGTAGATGGGTATATAGGGGATGTGTAGATGGATATATAGGGGATATGTAGATGGTTATATAGGGGATGTGTAGATGGATATATAGGGATATGTAGATGGGTATATAGGGATATGTAGATGGGGATATGTAGATGGATATATAGGGATATGTAGATGCGTATATAGGGGATATGTAGATGGGTATGTAGATGGGTATATAGGGGATATGTAGATGGGTATATAGGGGATATGTAGATGGATATGTAGATGGGTATATAGGGGATATGTAGGTGGGTATATAGGGGTTATGAAGATGGATATGTAGATGAGAATATAGGGGATATGTAGATGGATATATAGGGGATATGTAGATGGTATATAGGGATATGTAGATGGGTATATAGGGGATATGTAGATGGGTAAATAGGGGATATGTAGATGGTATATAGGGGATATGTAGATGGATATAGGGGATATGTAGATGGGTATATAGGGATATGTAGATGGGTATATAGGGGATATGTAGATGGTTATATAGGGGATATGTAGATGGGTATATAGGGGATGTGTAGATGGATATATAGGGGATATGTAGATGGTTATATAGGGGATGTGTAGATGGATATATAGGGATATGTAGATTGGGATATGTAGATGGGGATATGTAGATGGATATATAGCGGATATCTAGATGGGTATATAGGGGATATGTAGATGGGGTATATAGGGATATGTAGATGGATATATAGGGATATGTAGATGGGTATATAGGGGATATGTAGATGGATATATAGGGATATGTAGATGGTATATAGGGGATATGTAGATGGTTATATAGGGATATGTAGATGGTATATAGGGGATATGTAGATGGGTATATAGGGGATGTGTAGATGGATATATAGGGGATATGTAGATGGTTATATAGGGGATATGTAGATGGGTATATAGGGGATATGTGGATGGATATATAGGGATATGTAGATGGTTATATAAGGGATATGTAGATGGGTATATAGGGATATGTAGATGGATATATAGGGATATGTAGATGGTATATAGGGGATATGTAGATGGATATATAGGGATATGTAGATGGTTATATAGGGATATGTAGATGGTATATAGGGGATATGTAGATGGATATATAGGGGATATGTAGATGGGTATATAGCGGATATGTAGATGGATATATAGGGGATATGTAGATGGATTTATAGGGGATATGTAGATGGTATATAGGGGATATGGAGATGGGTATATAGGGGATATGTAGATGGTATATAAGGGATATGTAGATGGTATATAGGGGATATGTAGATGGATATATAGGGGATATGTAGATGGTATATAGGGGATATGTAGATGGATATATAGGGGATATGTAGATGGGTATATAGGGGATATGTAGATGGTTATATAGGGGATATGTAGATGGTGATATAGGGGATATGTAGATGGTATATAGGGGATATGTAGATGTTATATAGGGGATATGTAGATGGGTATATAGGGGATATGTAGATGGTTATATAAGGAATATGTAGATGGGTATATAGGGATATGTAGATGGATATATAGGGATATGTAGATGGGTATATAGGGATATGTAGATGGATATATAGGGGATATGTAGATGGATATATAGGGGATATGTAGATGGTTATATAAGGGATATGTAGATGGGTATATAGGGATATGTAGATGGGTATATAGGGATATGTAGATGGTATATAGGGGATATGTAGATGGATATATAGGGATATGTAGATGGTATATAGGGGATATGTAGATGGATATATAGGGATATGTTGATGGGTATATAGGGGATATGTAGATGGTTATATAGGGATATGTAGATGGTATATAGGGATATGTAGATGGTATATAGGGGATATGTAGATGGTATATAGGGGATATGTAGATGGTATATAGGGGATATGTAGATGGATATATAGGGGATATGTAGATGGATATATAGGGATATGTAGATGTTATATAGGGGATATGTACATGGATATATAGGGATGTGTAGATGGTTATATAGGGGATATGTAGATTGATATATAGGGATATTTAGATGGATATATAGGGATATGTAGATGGTATATAGGGAAATGTAGATGGTATATATGGGATATGTAGATGGATATATAAGGATGTGTAGATGGGTATGTAGGGGATATGTAGATGAATATATAGGATATGTAGATGGGTAATAGGGATATGTAGATGGGGATATGTAGATGGATATATAGGGGATATCTAGATGGATATATAGGGATATGTAGATGGGTATATAGGGATATGTAGATGGTATATAGGGGATATGTAGATGGTATATAGGGATATGTAGATGGTTATATAGGGATATGTAGATGGGTATATAGGGATATGTAGATGGATATATAGGGATATGTAGATGGGTATATAGGGATATGTAGATGGATATATAGGGATATGTAGATGGTATATAGGGATATGTAGATGGATATATAGGGATATGTAGATGGTATATAAGCGATATGTAGATGGGTATATAGGGATATGTAGATGGGTATATAGGGATATGTAGATGGGTATATAGGGGATATGTAGATGGATATATAAGGGATATGTAGATGGGTATATAGGGGATATGTAGATGGATATATAGGGATATGTAGATGGGTAAATAGGGATATGTAGATGGTATATAGGGGATATGTAGATGGTATATAGGGATATGTAGATGGTATATAGGGGATATGTAGATGGATATATAGGGATATGTAGATGGATATAGGGGATATGTAGATGTTATATAGGGATATGTACATGGATATATAGGGATGTGTAGATGGTTATATAGGGGATATGTAGATTGATATATAGGGATATTTAGATGGATATATAGGGATATGTAGATGGTATATAGGGAAATGTAGATGGTATATATGGGATATGTAGATGGATATATAAGGATGTGTAGATGGGTATGTAGGGGATATGTAGATGAATATATAGGGATATGTAGATGGGTATATAGGGATATGTAGATGGGGATATGTAGATGGATATATAGGGATATGGAGATGGGTATATAAGGGATATGTAGATGGTATATAGGGGATATGTAGATGGTATATAGGGGATATGTAGATGGGTATATAGGGGATATGTAGATGGATATATAGGGATATGTAGATGTTATATAGGGGATATGTACATGGATATATAGGGATGTGTAGATGGGTATATAGGGGATATGTAGATTGATATATAGGGATATTTAGATGGATATATAGGGATATGTAGATGGGATATGTAGATGGATATATAAGGATGTGTAGATGGGTATGTAGGGGATATGTAGATGAATATATAGGGATATGTAGATGGGTATATAGGGATATGTAGATGGGGATATGTAGATGGATATATAGGAGATATCTAGATGGTTATATAGGGGATATGTAGATGGTTATATAGGGGATATGTAGATGGTATATAGATGGGTATATAGATGGGTATATAGGGGATATGTAGATGGTATATAGGGGATATGTAGATGGATATATAGCGGATATGTAGATGGTTATATAGGGGATATGTAGATGGTTATATAGGGGATATGTAGATGGTTATATAGGGGATATGTAGATGGTTATATAGGGGATATGTAGATGGGTATATAGGGGATATGTAGATGGTTATATAGGGGATATGTAGATGGTAATATAGGGGATATGTAGATGGATATATAGGGATATGTAGATGGATATATAGTGATATGTAGATGGTATATAGGGAATATGTAGATGGATATATAGGGATGTGTAGATTGGTATATAGGGGATATGTAGATGGATATATAGGGGATATGTAGATGGTATATAGGGGATATGTAGATGGATATATAGGGGATATGTAGATGGATATATAGGGGATATGTAGATGGTGATATAGGGGATATGTAGATGAAATATAGGGATATGTAGATAGGTATATAGGGGATATGTAGATGTTATATAGGGGATATGTAGATGTTATATAGGGGATATGTAGATGGGTATATAGGGGATATGTAGATGGTTACATAGGGGATATGTAGATGGATATATAGGGATATGGAGATGGGTATATAGATGGGTATATAAGGGATATGTAGATGGTATATAGGGGATATGTAGATGTTATATAGGGGATATGTAGATGGGTATATAGGGGATATGTAGATGGTTATATAAGGGATATGTAGATGGGTATATAGGGATATGTAGATGGATATATAGGGATATGTAGATGGGTATATAGGGATATGTAGATGGATATATAGGGATATGTAGATGGTATATAGGGGATATGTAGATGGATATATAGGGATATGTAGATGGTTATATAAGGGATATGTAGATGGGTATATAGGGATATGTAGATGGGTATATAGGGATAAGTAGATGGTATATAGGGGATATGTAGATGGATATATAGGGATATGTTGATGGGTATATAGGAGATATGTAGATGGTTATATAGGGATATGTAGATGGTATATAGGGGATATGTAGATGGATATATACGGGATATGTAGATGGGTATATAGCGGATATGTAGATGGTTATATAGGGGACATGTAGATGGTTATATAGGGGATATGTAGATGAGTATATAGGGGATATGTAGATGGATATATAGGGGATATGTAAATGGTTATACAGGGGATATGTAGATGGATATATAGGGGATATGTAGATGGATATATAGGGATATGTAGATGGTATATAGGGGATATGTAGATGGTATATAGGGGATATGTAGATGGATATATAGGGGATATGTAGATGGATATATAGGGGATATGTAGATGGTTATATAGGGGATATGTAGATGGATATATAGGGATGTGTAGATGGTTATATAGGGGATATGTAGATTGATATATAGGGATATTTAGATGGATATATAGGGATATGTAGATGGTATATAGGGAAATGTAGATGGTATATATGGGATATGTAGATGGATATATAAGGATGTGTAGATGGGTATGTAGGGGATATGTAGATGAATATATAGGGATATGTAGATGGGTATATAGGAAATGTAGATGGGGATATGTAGATGGATATATAGGGGATATCTAGATGGTTATATAGGGGATATGTAGATGGATATATAGGGATATGGAGATGGGTATATAGATGGGTATATAAGGGATATATAGATGGTATATAGGGGATATGTAGATGGGTATATAGGGGATATGTAGATGGTTATATAAGGGATATGTAGATGGGTATATAGGGATATGTAGATGGATATATAGGGATATGTAGATGGTTATATAAGGGATATGTAGATGGATATATATAGGGATATGTAGATGATATATAGGGATATGTAGATGGTATATAGGGGATATGTAGATGGATATATAGGGATATGTTGATGGGTATATAGGGGATATGTAGATGGTTATATAGGGATTTGTAGATGGTATATAGGGGATATGTAGATGGATATATAGGGGATATGTAGATGGGTATATAGCGGATATGTAGATGGTTATATAGGGGACATGTAGATGGTTATATAGGGGATATGTAGATGAGTATATAGGGGATATGTAGATGGTTATATAGGGGATATGTAGATGGATATATAGGGGATATGTAGATGGATATATAGGGATATGTAGATGGTATATAGGGGATATGTAGATGCTATATAGGGGATATGTAGATGGATATATATAGGGGATATGTAGATGGATATATAGGGGATATGTAGATGGATATATAGGGATATGTAGATGGGATATGTAGATGGATATATAAGGATGTGTAGATGGGTATGTAGGGGATATGTAGATGAATATATAGGGATATGTAGATGGGTATATAGGGATATGTAGATGGGGATATGTAGATGGTTATATAGGGGATATGTAGATGGTATATAGATGGGTATATAGCTGGGTATATAGGGGATATGTAGATGGTATATAGGGGATATGTAGATGGTTATATAGGGGATATGTAAATGGATATATAGGGATATGTAGATGGGTATATAGGGGATATGTAGATGGTTATATAAGGGATATGTAGATGGGTATATAGGGATATGTAGATGGATATATAGGGATATGTAGATGGTTATATAAGGGATATGTAGATGGATATATATAGGGATATGTAGATGGATATATAGGGATATGTAGATGGTATATAGGGGATATGTAGATGGATATATAGGGATATGTTGATGGGTATATAGGGGATATGTAGATGGTTATATAGGGATATGTAGATGGTATATAGGGGATATGTAGATGGATATATAGGGGATATGTAGATGGGTATATAGCGGATATGTAGATGGTTATATAGGGGACATGTAGATGGTTATATAGGGGATATGTAGATGAGTATATAGGGGATATGTAGATGGTTATATAGGGGATATGTAGATGGATATATAGGGGATATGTAGATGGATATATAGGGATATGTAGATGGTATATAGGGGATATGTAGATGCTATATAGGGGATATGTAGATGGATATATATAGGGGATATGTAGATGGATATATAGGGGATATGTAGATGGATATATAGGGATATGTAGATGGGATATGTAGATGGATATATAAGGATGTGTAGATGGGTATGTAGGGGATATGTAGATGAATATATAGGGATATGTAGATGGGTATATAGGGATATGTAGATGGGGATATGTAGATGGATATATGGGGATATCTAGATGGTTAAATAGGGGATATGTAGATGGTTATATAGGGGATATGTAGATGGTATATAGATGGGTATATAGCTGGGTATATAGGGGATATGTAGATGGTATATAGGGGATATGTAGATGGTTATGTAGGGGATAGTTAAATGGATATATGGGATATGTAGATGGGTATATAGGGGATATGTAGATGGTTATATAAGGGATATGTAGATGGGTATATAGGGATATGTAGATGGATATATAGGGATATGTAGATGGATATATAGGGATATGTAGATGGTATATAGGGGATATGTGAGATGGATATATAGGGGATATGTAGATGGTATATAGGGGATATGTAGATGGATATATAGCGGATATGTAATATATAGGGGATATGTAGATGGTTATATAGGGGATATGTAGATGGTTATATAGGGGATATGTAGATGGGTATATAGGGGATATGTAGATGGTTATATAGGGGATATGTAGATGGTAATATAGGGGATATGTAGATGGATATATAGGGATATGTAGATGGATATATAGTGATATGTAGATGGTATGTAGGGAATATGTAGATGGATATATAGGGATGTGTAGATGGGTATATAGGGGATATGTAGATTGATATATAGGGATATGTAGATGGATATATAGGGATATATAGATGGTATATAGGGGATATGTAGATGGGTATATAGGGGATATGTAGATGGGTATGTAGGGGATATGTAGATTGATATATAGGGATATGTAGATGGATATATAGGGATATGTAGGGATATGTAGATGATATATAGGGATATGTAGATGGGTATATAGGGATATGTAGATGGGGATATGTAGATGGATATATAGGGGATATCTAGATGGTTATATAGGATATGTAGATGGATATGTAGATGGGTATATAGGGGATATGTTGATGGTATATAGGGGATATGTAGATGGATATATAGGGATATGTAGATGGATATATAGGGATATGTAGATGGGTATATAGGGATATGTAGATGGATATATAGGGATATGTAGATGGTATATAGGGGATATGTAGATGGATATATAGGGGATATGGAGATGGTATATAGGGGATATGTAGATGGATATATAGGGCATATGTAGATGGGTATATAGGGGATATGTAGATGGTTATATAGGGGATATGTAGATGGTTATATAGGGGATATGTAGATGGGTATATAGGGGATATGTAGATGAGTATATAGGGGATATGTAGATGGTTATATAGGGGATATGTAGATGGTGATATAGGGGATATGTAGATGGATATATAGGGATATGTAGATGGATATATAGGGATATGTAGATGGTATATAGGGGATTTGTAGATGGATATATAGGGATGTGTAGATGGGTATATAGGGGATATGTAGATTGATATATAGGGATATGTAGATGGTTATATAGGGATATGTAGGTGGTATATAGGGGATATGTAAATGGATATATAGGGGATATGTAGATGGGTATGTAGGGGATATGTAGATGGGTATATAGGGGATATGTAGATGGGTATATAGGGGATATGTACATGGATATAGGGATGTGTAGATGGGTATATAGGGGATATGTACATGGATAAATTGGGATGTGTAGATTGGTATATAGGGATATGTAGATGGATATATAGGGATATGGAGATGGGTATATAGGATATGTAGATGGGGATATGTAGAGGGATATCTAGATGGTTATATAGGGGATATGTAGATGGATATATAGGGGATATGTAGATGGTATATAGGGGATATGTAGATGGGTATATAGGGGATATGTAGATGGTATATAGGGGATATGTAGATGGTATATAGGGATATGTAGATGGGTATATAGGGGATATGTAGATGGTATATAGGGATATGTAGATGGTATATAGGGGATATGTAGATGGTATATAGGGGATATGTAGATTGGTATATAGGGGATATGTAGATGGGTATATAGGGATATGTAGATGGTATATAGGGGATATGTAGATGGATATATAGGGATATGTAGATGCGTATATAGGGGATATGTAGATGGATATGTAGATGGGTATATAGGGGATATGTAGATGGGTATATAGGGGATATGTAGATGGGTATATAGGGGATATGTAGGTGGGTATATAGGGGTTATGAAGATGGATATGTAGATGAGAATATAGGGGATATGTAGATGGATATATAGGGGATATGTAGATGATATATAGGGATATGTAGATGGGTATATAGGGGATATGTAGATGGGTAAATAGGGGATATGTAGATGGTATATAGGGGATATGTAGATGGATATATAGGGATATGTAGATGGGTATATATGGGATATGTAGATGGGTATATAGGGGATATGTAGATGGTTATATAGGGGATATGTAGATGGGTATATAGGGGATGTGTAGATGGATATATAGGGGATATGTAGATGGTTATATAGGGGATGTGTAGATGGATATATAGGGATATGTAGATGGGTATATAGGGATATGTAGATGGGGATATGTAGATGGATATATAGCGGATATCTAGATGGTTATATAGGGGATATGTAGATGGATATGTAGATGGGTATATAGGGGATATGTAGATGGTATATAGGGCATATGTAGATGGATATATAGGGATATGTAGATGGGTATATAGGGGATATGTAGATGGATATATAGGGGATATGTAGATGGTTATATAGGGATATGTAGATGGTATATAGGGGATATGTAGATGGGTATATAGGGGATGTGTAGATGGATATATAGGGGATATGTAGATGGTTATATAGGGGATATGTAGACGGGTATATAGGGGATATGTGGATGGATATATAGGGATATGTAGATGGTTATATAAGGGATATGTAGATGGGTATATAGGGATATGTAGATGGATATATAGGGATATGTAGATGGTATATAGGGGATATGTAGATGGATATATAGGGATATGTTGATGGGTATATAGGGGATATGTAGATGGTTATATAGGGATATGTAGATGGTATATAGGGGATATGTAGATGGATATATAGGGGATATGTAGATGGGTATATAGCGGATATGTAGATGGATATATAAGGGATATGTAGATGGATTTATAGGGGATATGTAGATGGTATATAGGGGATATGGAGATGGGTATATAGGGGATATGTAGATGGTATATAAGGGATATGTAGATGGTATATAGGGGATATGTAGATGGATATATAGGGGATATGTAGATGGTATATAGGGGATATGTAGATGGATATATAGGGGATATGTAGATGGGTATATAGGGGATATGTAGATGGTGATATAGGGGATATGTAGATGGTATATAGGGGATATGTAGATGTTATATAGGGGATATGTAGATGGGTATATAGGGGATATGTAGATGGTTATATAAGGAATATGTAGATGGGTATATAGGGATATGTAGATGGATATATAGGGATATGTAGATGGGTATATAGGGATATGTAGATGGATATATAGGGATATGTAGATGGTATATAGGGGATATGTAGATGGATATATAGGGATATGTAGATGGTTATATAAGGGATATGTAGATGGGTATATAGGGATATGTAGATGGGTATATAGGGATATGTAGATGGTATATAGGGGATATGTAGATGGATATATAGGGATATGTTGATGGGTATATAGGGGATATGTAGATGGTTATATAGGGATATGTAGATGGTATATAGGGATATGTAGATGGTATATAGGGGATATGTAGATGGTATATAGGGGATATGTAGATGGATATATAGGGGATATGTAGATGGATATATAGGGATATGTAGATGTTATATAGGGGATATGTACATGGATATATAGGGATGTGTAGATGGTTATATAGGGGATATGTAGATTGATATATAGGGATATTTAGATGGATATATAGGGATATGTAGATGGTATATAGGGAAATGTAGATGGTATATATGGGATATGTAGATGGATATATAAGGATGTGTAGATGGGTATGTAGGGGATATGTAGATGAATATATAGGGATATGTAGATGGGTATATAGGGATATGTAGATGGGGATATGTAGATGGATATATAGGGGATATCTAGATGGTTATATTTGGGGATATGTAGATGGATATATAGGGATATGGAGATGGGTATATAAGGGATATGTAGATGGTATATAGGGGATATGTAGATGTTATATAGGGGATATGTAGATGGGTATATAGGGGATATGTAGATGGATATATAGGGATATGTAGATGTTATATAGGGGATATGTACATGGATATATAGGGATGTGTAGATGGGTATATAGGGGATATGTAGATTGATATATAGGGATATTTAGATGGATATATAGGGATATGTAGATGGGATATGTAGATGGATATATAAGGATGTGTAGATGGGTATGTAGGGGATATGTAGATGAATATATAGGGATATGTAGATGGGTATATAGGGATATGTAGATGGGGATATGTAGATGGATATATAGGGGATATCTTGATGGTTATATAGGGGATAATTAGATGGTTATATAGGGGATATGTAGATGGTATATAGATGGGTATATAGATGGGTATATAGGGGATATGTAGATGGTATATAGGGGATATGTAGATGGATATATAGCGGATATGTAGATGGTTATATAGGGGATATGTAGATGGTTATATAGGGGATATGTAGATGGTTATATAGGGGATATGTAGATGGTTATATAGGGGATATGTAGATGGGTATATAGGGGATATGTAGATGGTTATATAGGGGATATGTAGATGGATATATAGGGGATATGTAGATGGATATATAGGGATATGTAGATGGATATATAGTGATATGTAGATGGTATATAGGGAATATGTAGATGGATATATAGGGATGTGTAGATGGGTATATAGGGGATATGTAGATTGATATATAGGGATATGTAGATCGATATATAGGGATATGTAGATGGTATATAGGGGATATGTAGATGGATATATAGAGGATATGTAGATGGGTATATAGGGGATATGTAGATGGATATATAGGGATATGTAGATGGGTATGTAGGGGATATGTAGATTGATATATAGGGATATGTAGATGGATATATAGGGATATGTAGATTATATAGGGTTATGTAGGTGGGTATATAGGGATATGTAGATGGGGATATGTAGATGGATATATAGGGGATATCTAGATGATTATATAGGATATGTAGATGGATATGTAGATGGGTATATAGGGGATATGTTGATGGTATATAGGGGATATGTAGATGGATATATAGGGATATGTAGATGGGTATATAGGGATATGTAGATGGATATATAGGGATATGTAGATGGATATATAGGGATATGTAGATGGTATATAGGGGATATGTAGATGGATATATAGGGGATATGTAGATGGTATATAGGGGATATGTAGATGAATATATAGGGCATATGTAGATGGGTATATAGCGGATATGTAGATGGTTATATAGGGGATATGTAGATGGTTATATAGGGGATATGTAGATGGCTATATAGGGGATATGTAGATGAGTATATAGGGGATATGTAGATGGTTATATAGGGGATATGTAGATGGTGATATAGGGGATATGTAGATGGATATATAGGGATATGTAGATGGATATATAGGGATATGTAGATGGTATATAGGGGATTTGTAGATGGATATATAGGGATGTGTAGATGGGTATATAGGGGATATGTAGATTGATATATAAGGATATGTAGATGGTTATATAGGGATATGTAGATGGATATGTAGATGGGTATATAGGGGATATGTTGATGGTATATAGGGGATATGTAGATGGATATATAGGGATATGTAGATGGGTATATAGGGATATGTAGATGGATATATAGGGATATGTAGATGGATATATAGGGATATGTAGATGGTATATAGGGGATATGTAGATGGATATATAGGGGATATGTAGATGGTATATAGGGGATATGTAGATGAATATATAGGGCATATGTAGATGGGTATATAGCGGATATGTAGATGGTTATATAGGGGATATGTAGATGGTTATATAGGGGATATGTAGATGGCTATATAGGGGATATGTAGATGAGTATATAGGGGATATGTAGATGGTTATATAGGGGATATGTAGATGGTGATATAGGGGATATGTAGATGGATATATAGGGATATGTAGATGGATATATAGGGATATGTAGATGGTATATAGGGGATTTGTAGATGGATATATAGGGATGTGTAGATGGGTATATAGGGGATATGTAGATTGATATATAGGGATATGTAGATGGTTATATACGGATATGTAGATGGTATATAGGGGATATGTAAATGGATATATAGGATATATGTAGATGGGTATGTAGGGGATATGTAGATGGATATATAGGGATATGTAGATGGTATATAGGGGATATGTACATGGATATATAGGGATGTGTAGATCGGTATATAGGGGATATGTACATGGATAAATTGGGATGTGTAGATCGGTATATAGGGGATATGTAGATTGATATATAGGGATTTGTAGATAGATATATAGGGATATGTAGATGGGTATATAGGGATATGTAGATGGGGATATGTAGATGGATATATAGGGGATATCTAGATGGTTATATAGGGGATATGTAGATGGATATGTAGATGGGTATATAGGGGATATGTAGATGGTATATAGGGGATAGGTAGATGGATATATAGGGATATGTAGATGGTATATAGGGGATATGTAGATGGTATATAGGGGATATGTAGATGGATATATAGGGATATGTAGATGGGTATATAGGGGATATGTAGATGGTATATAGATGGGTATAAAGATGGGTATATAGGGGATATGTAGATGGGTATATAGGGGATATATAGATGGGTATATAGGGATATGTAGAAGGTATATAGGGGATATGTAGATGGATATATAGGGATATGTAGATGCGTATATAGGGGATATGTAGATGGATATGTAGATGGGTATATAGGGGATATGTAGATGGGTATATAGGGGATATGTAGATGGATATGTAGATGGGTATATAGGGGATATGTAGGTGGGTATATAGGGGTTATGAAGATGGATATGTAGATGAGAATATAGGGTATATGTAGATGGATATATAGGGGATATGTAGATGGTATATAGGGATATGTAGATGGTATATAGGGATATGTAGATGGATATATAGGGATATGTAGATGGGTATATAGGGGATATGTAGATGGATATATAGGGATATGTAGATGGATATATAGGGATATGTAGATGGATATATAGGGATATGTAGATGGGTATATAGGGGATATGTAGATGGATATATAGGGATATGTAGATGGATATATAGGGATATGTAGATGGTATATATGGGATATGTAGATGGGTATATAGGGGATATGTAGATGGTTATATAGGGGATTTGTAAATGCTTATATAGGGGATATGTAGATGGGTATATAGGGGATGTGTAGATGGATATATAGGGGATATGTAGATGGTTATATAGGGGATGTGTAGATGGATATATAGGATATGGTATATAGGGATATGTAGATGGGGATATGTAGATGGATATATAGCGGATATCTAGATGGTTATATAGGGGATATGTAGATGGATATGTAGATGGTATATAGGGGATATGTAGATGGATATATAGGGATATGTAGATGGGTATATAGGGGATATGTATATGGGTATATAGGGATATGTAGATGGGGATATGTAGATGGATATATAGGGGATATCTAGATGGTTATATAGGATATGTAGATGGATATGTAGATGGGTATATAGGGGATATGTTGATGGTATATAGGGGATATGTAGATGGATATATAGGGATATGTAGATGGATATATAAGGATATGTAGATGGGTATATAGGGATATGTAGATGGATATATAGGGATATGTAGATGGTATATAGGGGATATGTAGATGGATATATAGGGGATATGTAGATGGTATATAGGGGATATGTAGATGAATATATAGGGCATATGTAGATGGGTATATAGCGGATATGTAGATGGTTATATAGGGGATATGTAGATGTTTATATAGGGGATATGTAGATGGCTATATAGGGGATATGTAGATGAGTATATAGGGGATATGTAGATGGTTATATAGGGGATATGTAGATGGTGATATAGGGGATATGTAGATGGATATATAGGGATATGTAGATGGATATATAGGGATATGTAGATGGTATATAGGGGATTTGTAGATGGATATATAGGGGATTTGTAGATGGATATATAGGGATGTGTAGATGGGTATATAGGGGATATGTAGATTGATATATAGGGATATGTAGATGGTTATATAGGGATATGTAGATGGTATATAGGGGATATGTAAATGGATATATAGGGGATATGTAGATGGGTATGTAGGGGATATGTAGATGGATATATAGGGATATGTAGATGGGTATATAGGGGATATGTACATGGATATATAGGGATGTGTAGATCGGTATATAGTGGATATGTACATGGATAAATTGGGATGTGTAGATCGGTATATAGGGGATATGTAGATTGATATATAGGGATTTGTAGATGGATATATAGGGATATGTAGATGGGTATATAGGGATATGTAGATGGGGATATGTAGATGGATATATAGGGGATATCTAGATGGTTATATAGGGGATATGTAGATGGATATGTAGATGGGTATATAGGGGATATGTAGATGGTATTTAGGCGATATGTAGATGGATATATAGGGATATGTAGATGGGTATATAGGGGATATGTAGATGGTATATAGGGGATATGTAGATGGATATATAGGGATATGTAGATGGGTATATAGGGGATATGTAGATGGTATATAGATGGGTATAAAGATGGGTATATAGGGGATATGTAGATGGTATATAGGGGATATGTAGATGGTTATATAGGGGATATGTAGATGGGTATATAGGGATATATAGATGGGTATATAGGGATATGTAGAAGGTATATAGGGGATATGTAGATGGATATATAGGGATATGTAGATGCGTATATAGGGATATGTAGATGGGGATATGTAGATGGATATATAGCGGATATCTAGATGGTTATATAGGGATATGTAGATGGATATGTAGATGGGTATATAGGGGATATGTAGATGGTATATAGGGGATATGTAGATGGATATATAGGGATATGTAGATGGGTATATAGGGATATGTAGATGGGGATATGTAGATGGATATATAGCGGATATCTAGATGGTTATATAGGGATATGTAGATGGATATATAGGGGATATGTAGATGGTATATAGGGGATATGTAGATGAATATATAGGGATATGTAGATGGGTATATAGGGGATATCTAGATGGTTATATAGGATATGTAGATGGATATGTAGATGGGTATATAGGGGATATGTTGATGGTATATAGGGGATATGTAGATGGATATATAGGGATATGTAGATGGGTATATAGGGATATGTAGATGGATATATAGGGATATGTAGATGGATATATAGGGATATGTAGATGGTATATAGGGGATATGTAGATGGATATATAGGGGATATGTAGATGGTATATAGGGGATATGTAGATGAATATATAGGGCATATGTAGACGGGTATATAGCGGATATGTACATGGTTATATAGGGGATATGTAGATGGCTATATAGGGGATATGTAGATGGGTATATAGGGGATATGTAGATGGGTATATAGGGGATATGTAGATGGTGATATAAGGGATATGTAGATGGTGATATGGGGATATGTAGATGGATATATAGGGATATGTAGATGGATATATAGGGATATGTAGATGGATATATAGGGATATGTAGATGGTATATAGGGGATATGTAGATGGATATATAGGGATATGTAGATGGGTATATAGGGATATGTAGATGGTATATAGGGAATGTAGATGGATATATAGGGATATGTAGATGGGTATATAGGGGATATGTAGATGGATATATAGGGATATGTAGATGGGTATATAGGGGATATGTAGATGGATATATAGGGATATGTAGATCGGTATATAGGGATATGTAGATGGATAAAAGGGATATGTAGATAGGGTATATAGGGATATGTAGATGGATATATGGGATATGTAGATGGTATATAGGGGATATGTAGATGGACATATAGGGATATGTAGATGATATATAGGGATATGTAGATGGGTATATAGGGGATATGTAGATGGGTATATAGGGGATATGTAGATGGATATGTAGATGGGTATATAGGGGATATGTAGGTGGGTATATATGAAGTGGATATGTAGATGAGAATATAGGGGATATGTAGATGGATATATAGGGGATATGTAGATGGTATATAGAGGGATATGTAGATGGGTATATAGGGGATATGTAGATGGGTATATAGGGGATATGTAGATGGTATATAGGGGATATGTAGATGGATATATAGGATATGTAGATGGGTATATAGGGATATGTAGATGGGTATATAGGGGATGTGTAGATGGATATATAGGGGATATGTAGATGGTTATATAGGGGATATGTAGATGGATATATAGGGATATGTAGATGGGTATATGAGGGATATGTAGATGGATATATAGCGGATATCTAGATGGTTATATAGGGGATATGTAGATGGATATGTAGATGGGTATATAGGGGATATGTAGATGGTATATAGGATATGTAGATGGATATATAGGGATATGTAGATGGGTATATAGGGGATATGTAGATGGATATATAGGGATATGTAGATGGTATATAGGGGATATGTAGATGGTTATATAGGGATATGTAGATGGTATATAGGGGATATGTAGATGGGTATATAGGGGATATGTGGATGGATATATAGGGGATATGTGAGATATGGATATAGGGGATATGTAGATGGTATATAGGGGATATGTGGATGGATATATAGGGATATGTAGATGGTTATATAAGGGATATGTAGATGGATATATAGGGATATGTAGATGGTATATAGGGATATGTAGATGGATATATAGGGGATATGTAGATGGGTATATAGGGGATATGTAGATGGTTATATGAGGATATGTAGATGGTATATAGGGGATATGTAGATGGATATATAGGGATATGTAGATGGGTATATAGCGGATATGTAGATGGATATATAGGGGATATGTGAGATGGATTTATAGGGATATGTAGATGGTATATAAGGGATATGTAGATGGTATATAGGGATATGTGAGATGGTATATAGGGGATATGTAGATGGGTATATAGGGGATATGTAGATGGATATATAGGGATATGTAGATGGTATATAGGGGATATGTAGATGAATATATAGGGGATATGTAGATGGGTATATAAGGGATATGTAGATGGTATATAGGGGATATGTAGATGGTGATATAGGGGATATGTAGATGGTATATAGGGGATATGTAGATGGGTATATAGGAATATGTAGATGGGTATATAGGGGATATGTAGATGGATATATAGGGATATGTAGATGGATATATAGGGGATATGTAGATGGGTATATAGGGATATGTAGATGGGTATATAGGGATATGTAGATGGTATATAGGGGATATGTAGATGGATATATAGGGATATGTTGATGGTATATAGGGATATGTGAGATGGTTATATAGGGATATGTAGATGGTATATAGGGGATATGTAGATGGTATATGAGGGATATGTAGATGGTATATAGGGGATATGTAGATGGTATATAGGGATATGTGAGATGGATATATAGGGATATGTAGATGGATATATAAGGGATATGTAGATGTTATATAGGGATATGTACATGGATATATAGGGATGTGTAGATGGTTATATAGGGGATATGTGAGATTGATATATAGGGATATTTAGATGGATATATAAGGATATGTAGATGGTATATAGGAAATGTAGATGGTATATATGGGATATGTAGATGGATATATAAGGATGTGTAGATGGGTATGTAGGGGATATGTAGATGGATATATAGGGATATGTAGATGGTATATAGGGATATGTAGATGGGGATATGTAGATGGATATATGGGGATATCTAGATGGTTATATTTGGGGATATGTGAGATGGATATATAGGGATATGGAGATGGGTATATAGGGATATGTAGATGGTATATAGGGATATGTAGATGTTATATAGGGGATATGTAGATGGGTATATAGGGGATATGTAGATGGATATATAGGGATATGTAGATGTTATATAGGGATATGTACATGGATATATGGGGATGTGTAGATGGGTATATAGGGGATATGTAGATTGATATATAGGGATATTTAGATGGATATAGAGGGATATGTAGATGGGATATGTAGATGGATATATAAGGATGTGTAGATGGGTATGTAGGGGATATGTAGATGAATATATAGGGATATGTAGATGGGTATATAGGGATATGTAGATCGGGATATGTAGATGGATATATAGGGGATATCTAGATGGTTATATAGGGGATATTTAGATGGTTATATAGGGGATATGTAGATGGTATATAGATGGGTATATAGATGGGTATATAGGGGATATGTAGATGGTATATAGGGGATATGTAGATGTATATATAGGGGATATGTAGATGGTTATATAGGGGATATGTAGATGGTTATATAGGGGATATGTAGATGGTTATATAGGGGATATGTAGATGGGTATATAGGGGATATGTAGATGGGTATATAGGGGATATGTAGATGGTTATATAGGGGATATGTAGATGGTAATATAGGGGATATGTAGATGGATATATAGGGATATGTAGATGGATATATAGTGATATGTAGATGGTATATAGGGAATATGTAGATGGATATATAGGGATGTGTAGATGGGTATATAGGGGATATGTAGATTGATATATAGTGATATGTAGATGGGTATGTAGGGGATATGTAGATTGATATATAGGGATATGTAGATGGATATATAGGGATATGTAGATTATATATAGGGATATGTAGGTGGGTATATAGGGATATGTAGATGGGGATATGTAGATGGATATATAGGGGATATCTAGATTGTTATATAGGATATGTAGATGGATATGTAGATGGTATATAGGGGATATGTTGATGGTATATAGGGGATATGTAGATGGATATATAGGGATATGTAGATGGGTATATAGGGATATGTAGATGGATATATAGGGATATGTAGATGGATATATAGGGATATGTAGATGGTATATAGGGGATATGTAGATGGATATATAGGGGATATGTAGATGGTATATAGGGGATATGTAGATGAATATATAGGGCATATGTAGATGGGTATATAGCGGATATGTAGATGGTTATATAGGGGATATGTAGATGGTTATATAGGGGATATGTAGATGGCTATATAGGGGATATGTAGATGAGTATATAGGGGATATGTAGATGGTTATATAGGGGATATGTAGATGGTGATATAGGGGATATGTAGATGGATATATAGGGATATGTAGATGGATATATAGGGATATGTAGATGGTATATAGGGGATTTGTAGATGGATATATAGGGATGTGTAGATGGGTATATAGGGGATATGTAGATTGATATATAGGGATATGTAGATGGTTATATAGGGATATGTAGATGGTATATAGGGGATATGTAAATGGATATATAGGGGATATGTAGATGGGTATGTAGGGGATATGTAGATGGATATGTAGATGGTATATAGGGGATATGTACATGGATATATAGGGATGTGTAGATCGGTATATAGGGGATATGTAGATTGATATATAGGGATATTTAGATGGATATATAGGGATATGTAGATGGGATATGTAGATGGATATATAGAGTATGTAGATGGTATGTAGGGGATATGTAGATGAATATATAGGGATATGTAGATGGGTATATAGGGATATGTAGATGGGGATATGTAGATGGATATATAGGGGATATCTAGATGGTTATATAGGGGATATGTAGATGGTTATATAGGGGATATGTAGATGGTATATAGATGGGTATATAGATGGGTATATAGGGGATATGTAGATGGTATATAGGGGATATGTAGATGTATATATAGGGGATATGTAGATGGTTATATAGGGGATATGTAGATGGTTATATAGGGGATATGTAGATGGTTATATAGGGGATATGTAGATGGTTATATAGGGGATATGTAGATGGGTATATAGGGATATGTAGATGGTTATATAGGGGATATGTAGATGGTAATATAGGGGATATGTAGATGGATATATAGGGATATGTAGATGGATATATAGTGATATGTAGATGGTATATAGGGAATATGTAGATGGATATATAGGGATGTGTAGATGGGTATATAGGGGATATGTAGAATGATATATGGGATATGTAGATGGATATAGGGATATGTAGATGGTATATAGGGGATATGTAGATGGATATATAGAGGATATGTAGATGGGTATATAGGGGATATGTAGATGGATATATAGGGATATGTAGATTATATATAGGGATATGTAGGTGGGTATATAGGGATATGTAGATGGGGATATGTAGATGGATATATAGGGGATATCTAGATGGTTATATAGGATATGTAGATGGGTATATAGGGGATATGTTGATGGTATATAGGGGATATGTAGATGGATATATAGGGATATGTAGATGGGTATATAGGGATATGTAGATGGATATATAGGGATATGTAGATGGATATATAGGGATATGTAGATGGTATATAGGGGATATGTAGATGGGTATATAGGGGATATGTAGATGGTATATAGGGGATATGTAGATGGATATATAGGGCATATGTAGATGGGTATATAGCGGATATGTAGATGGTTATATAGGGGATATGTAGATGGTTATATAGGGATATGTAGATGGCTATATAGGGGATATGTAGATGAGTATATAGGGGATATGTAGATGGTTATATAGGGGATATGTAGATGGTGATATAGGGGATATGTAGATGGATATATAGGGGAATGTAGATGGATATATAGGGATATGTAGATGGTATATAGGGGATATGTAGATGGATATATAGGGATGTGTAGATGGGTATATAGGGGATATGTAGATTGATATATAGGGATATGTAGATGGTTATATAGGGATATGTAGATGGTATATAGGGGATATGTAAATGGATATATAGGGGATATGTAGATGGGTATGTAGGGGATATGTAGATGGATATATAGGGATATGTAGATGGTATATAGGGGATATGTACATGGATATATAGGGATGTGTAGATCGGTATATAGGGGATATGTACATGGATAAATTGGGATGTGTAGATCGGTATATAGGGGATATGTAGATTGATATATAGGGATTTGTAGATAGATATATAGGGATATGTAGATGGGTATATAGGGATATGTAGATGGGGATATGTAGATGGATATATGGGATATGTGAGGGATATGTAGATGGATATATGGGGGATATGTAGATGGTATATGGGGATATGTAGATGGGTATATAGGGATATGTAGATGGGTATATGAGGGATATGTAGATGGTATATAGGGATATGTAGATGGGTATATAGGGGATATGTAGATGGGTATATAGGGGATATGTAGACGGGTATATAGGGATATGTAGATGGGTATATAGGGGATATGTAGATGGGTATATAGGGGATATGTAGATGGTATATGGGGATATGTAGATGGATATGTAGACGGGTATATAGGGATATGTAGATGGGTATATAGAGGGATATGTAGATGGATATGGATATAGGGGATATGTAGATGGATATATAGGGGATATGTAGATGGTATATAAGGGATATGTAGACGGGTATATAGGGATATGTAGATGGATATATAGGGATATGTAGACGGGTATATAGGGATATGTAGATGGATATATAGGGGATATGTAGATGGATATATAGGGATATGTAGATGGGTATATAGGGATATGTAGATGGGTATATAGGGGATATGTAGATAGTTATATAGGGGATTTGTAAATGGGTATATAGGGATTGTAGATGGGTATATAGGGGATGTGTAGATGGATATATAGGGATATGTAGATGGTTATATAGGGGATATGTAGATGGATATATAGGGATATGTAGATGGGTATATAGGGATATGTAGATGGGATATGTAGATGGATATATAGCGGATATCTAGATGGTTATATAGGGATATGTAGATGGATATGTAGAGGGTATATAGGGGATATGTAGAGGGTATATAGGGATATGTAGATGGATATATAGGGATATGTAGATGGGTATATAGGGATATGTAGAGGGTATATAGGGATATGTAGATGGGGATATGTAGATGGATATATAGGGGATATCTAGATGGTTATAGGATATGTAGATGGATATGTAGATGGGTATATAGGGGATATGTAGATGGTATATAGGGATATGTAGATGGATATATAGGGATATGTAGATGGATATATAGGGATATGTAGATGGTATATAGGGGATATGTAGATGGATATATAGGGGATATGTAGATGGTATATAGGGGATATGTAGATGGATATATAGGGGATATGTAGATGAATATATAGGGCATATGTAGATGGGTATATAGCGGATATGTAGATGGTTATATAGGGGATATGTAGATGGTTATATAGGGGATATGTAGATGGCTATATAGGGGATATGTAGATGAGTATATAGGGGATATGTAGATGGTTATATAGGGGATATGTAGATGGTGATATAGGGGATATGTAGATGGATATATAGGGGATATGTAGATAGATATATGGATATGTAGATGGTATATAGGGGATTGTAGATGGATATATAGGGGATATGTAGATGGGTATATAGGGGATATGTAGATTGATATATAAGGATATGTAGATGGTTATATAGGGGATATGTAGATGGTATATAGGGGATATGTAAATGGATATATAGGGGATATGTAGATGGGTATTAGGGGATATGTAGATGGATATATAGGATATGTAGATGGGTATATAGGGGATATGTACATGGATATATAGGGATGTGTAGTCGGTATATAGGGATATGTACATGGATAATGGGATGTGTAGATCGGTATATAGGGGATATGTAGATTGATATATAGGGATTTGTAGATGGATATATAGGGATATGTAGATGGGTATATAGGGATATGTAGATGGGGATATGTAGATGGATATATAGGGATATCTAGATGGTTATATAGGGGACATGTAGACGGATATGTAGATGGGTATATGGGGATATGTAGATGGTATATAGGGGATATGTAGATGGATATATAGGGATATGTAGACGGGTATATAGGGGATATGTAGATGGTATATAGGGGATATGTAGATGGATATATGAGGATATGTAGATGGGTATATAGGGGATATGTAGATGGTATATAGATGGGTATAAAGATGGGTATATGGGGATATGTAGATGGTATATAGGGGATATGTAGATGGTTATATAGGGGATATGTAGATGGGATATATAGGGGATATGTAGATGGGTATATAGGGATATGTAGAAGGTATATAGGGGATATGTAGATGGATATATAGGGATATGTAGACGCGTATATAGGGGATATGTAGATGGATATGTAGATGGGTATATAGGGGATATGTAGACGGGTATATAGGGGATATGTAGATGGATATGTAGATGGGTATATAGGGGATATGTAGGTGGGTATATAGGGGTTATGAAGATGGATATGTAGATGAGAATATAGGGGATATGTACATGGATATATAGGGATGTGTAGATCGGTATATAGGGGATATGTACATGGATAAATTGGGATGTGTAGATCGGTATATAGGGGATATGTAGATTGATATATAGGGATTTGTAGATAGATATATAGGGATATGTAGATGGGTATATAGGGATATGTAGATGGGGATATGTAGATGGATATATAGGGGATATCTAGATGGTTATATAGGGATATGTAGATGGATATGTAGATGGTATATGGGGATATGTAGATGGTATATGGGGATATGTAGATGGATATATAGGGATATGTAGATGGGTATATAGGGGATATGTAGATGGTATATAGGGATATGTAGATGGATACATAGGGGATATGTAGATGGGTATATAGGGATATGTAGATGGTATATAGATGGGATAAAGATGGGTATATAGGGAAATGTAGATGGAATGGGGATATGTAGATGGTTATATAGGGGATATGTAGATGGGTATATGGGGATATATAGATGGGTATATAGGGGATATGTAGATGGTATATGGGGATATGTAGATGGATATATGGGGATATGTAGATGGGCATATAGGGGATATGTAGATGGATATGTAGATGGGTATATAGGGGATATGTAGATGGGTATATAGGGGATATGTAGATGGATATGTAGATGGGTATAGGGGATATGTAGGTAGGTATATAGGGGATATGAGATGGATATGTAGATGAGAATATAGGGATATGTAGATGGATATATAGGGATGTGTAGATGGGTATATAGGGGATATGTAGATGGATAAATTGGGATGTGTAGATCGGTATATGGGGATATGTAGATGGATATAGGGATTTGTAGATGGATATATGGGGATATGTAGATGGGTATATAGGGATATGTAGATGGGGATATGTAGATGGATATATAGGGGATATCTAGATGGTTATATAGGGGATATGTAGATGGATATGTAGATGGGCATATGGGGATATGTAGATGGTATATAGGGATATGTAGATGGATATATAGGGGATATGTAGATGGGTATATAGGGGATATGTAGATGGTATATAGGGGATATGTAGATGGATATAGGGATATGTAGATGGGTATATGGGGTATGTAGATGGTATATAGATGGGATAAGAAGATGGGTATATAGGGGATATGTAGATGGGTATATAGGGGATATGTAGATGGGTATATAGGGATATGTAGAAGGTATATGGGGATATGTAGATGGATATATAGGGATATGTAGATGGATATATAGGGATATGTAGATGCGTATATAGGGGATATGTAGATGGATATGTAGATGGGTATATAGGGGATATGTAGATGGGTATATAGGGGATATGTAGATGGATATGTAGATGGGTATAAGGGGATATGTAGTGGGTATATAGGGTATGAGATGGATATGTAGATGAGAATATAGGGGATATGTAGATGGATATATAGGGGATATGTAGATGGGATATAGGGATATGTAGATGGTATATAGGGGATATGTAGATGGATATAGGGGATATGTAGATGGGTATATGGGGATATGTAGATGGATATATAGGGATATGTAGATGGATATATGGATATGTAGATGGTAAGGATATGTAGATGGGTATATAGGGGATATGTAGATGGGTATATAGAGGATATGTAGACGGGTATATAGGGGATATGTAGATGGGTATATAGGGGATGTGTAGATGGATATATAGGGATATGTAGATGGGTATATAGGGGATGTGTAGATGGATATATAGGGATATGTAGATGGTATATAGGGATATGTAGATGGGATATGTAGATGGATATATAGGATATCTAGATGGGTATATGGGGATATGTAGATGGATATGTAGATGGGTATATAGGGATATGTAGATGGTATATAGGGGATATGTAGATGGATATATGGGGATATGTGAGATGGGCATATAGGGATATGTAGATGGGTATATAGGGATATGTAGATGGGGATATGTAGATGGGTATATAGGGATATCTAGATGGATATATAGGATAGTAGGGATATGTAGATGGGTATATAGGGGATATGTTGATGGTATAAGGGGATATGTAGATGGATATATAGGGATATGTAGATGGGTATATAGGGATATGTAGATGGGTATAGGGATATGTAGATGGATATATAGGGGATGTAGATGGTATATAGGGATATGTAGATGGATATATAGGGGATATGTAGATGGTATATAGGGGATATGTAGATGAATATATAGGGCATATGTAGATGGGTATATAGCGGATATGTAGATGGTTATATAGGGGATATGTAGATGGTTATATAGGGGATATGTGAGTGGCTATATAGGGGATATGTAGATGAGTATATAGGGGATATGTAGATGGTTATATGGGGATATGTAGATGGTGATATAGGGGATATGTGGATGGATATATAGGGTATGTAGATGGTATAGGGGATATGTAGATGGTATATAGGGATTTGTAGATGGATATATAGAGGATGTGTAGATGGGTATATAGGGGATATGTAGATTGATATATGGGGATATGTAGATGGTTATATAGGGATATGTAGATGGTATATAGGGGATATGT
Organism: Salmo salar; assembly: GCF_905237065.1. Lineage (NCBI taxonomy): Eukaryota > Metazoa > Chordata > Actinopteri > Salmoniformes > Salmonidae > Salmo > Salmo salar. The sequence goes on along the minus strand of NC_059444.1, from coordinate 5,095,229 downwards.
AAATGGATATATAGGGGATATGTAGATGGTATGTAGGGGATATGTAGATGGATATATAGGGATATGTAGATGGGTATATGGGGATATGTACATGGAATATAGGGATGTGTAGATGGGTATATAGGGGATATGTACATGGTATATAGGGATATGTAGATGGGTATATAGGGGATATGTAGATGGATATATAGGAATGTAGATGGATATATAGGGATATGTAGAAGGGTATATAGGGATATGTAGATGGGGATATGTAGATGGATATATAGGGGATATGTAGATGGTTATATAGGGGATATGTAGATGGATATGTAGATGGGTATATAGGGGATATGTAGATGGTATATAGGGGATATGTGAGATGGATATATAGGGATATGTAGATGGGTATATAGGGGATATGTAGATGGTATATAGGGGATATGTAGATGGATATATAGGGATATGTAGATGGGTATATAGGGATATGTAGATGGTATATAGATGGGTATAAAGATGGGTATATAGGGGATATGTAGATGGTATAGGGATATGTAGATGGTTATATGGGGATATGTAGATGGGTATATAGGGGATATGTAGATGGGATATAGGGATATGTAGAAGGTATATAGGGATATGTAGATGGATATATAGGGATATGTGAGATGCGTATATGGGGATATGTAGGGATATGTAGATGGGTATATAGAGGGATATGTAGATGGGTATATAGGGGATATGTAGATGGATATGTAGAGGGGTATATAGGGGATATGTAGGTGGGTATATAGGGGTTATGAAGATGGGATATGTAGATGGATATATAGGGATATGTAGATGGATATATAGGGATATGTAGATGGTATATAGAGGGATATGTAGATGGTATATAGGGGATATGTAGATGGATATATAGGGATATGTAGATGGGTATATAGGGGATATGTAGATGGATATATGGGATATGTAGATGGGTATATAGGGATATGTAGATGGTATATAGGGATATGTAGACGGGATATATAGGGGATATGTAGATGGGTTATATAGGGATATGTAGATGGGTATATAGGGGATATGTAGATGGTTATATAGGGATATGTAGATGGTTATATAGGGGATATGTAGATGGATATATAGGGATATGTAGATGGGATATATGGATATGCAGAGGGATATGTAGATGGATATATAGGGGATATGTAGATGGGTACATAGGGATATGTAGATGGGTATATAGGGGATATGTAGATGGTATATAGAGGGATATGTAGATGGATATATGAGGATATGTAGATGGGTATATAGGGGATATGTAGATGGTATATAGGGATATGTAGATGGATATATAGGATATGTAGATGGGTATATAGGGATATGCAGATGGATATGTAGATGGTATATAGGGGATATGTAGATGGTATATAGGGGATATGTGAGATGGATATATAGGGGATATGTAGATGGATATATGGGGATATGTAGATGGGTATATAGGGGATATGTAGATGGGTATATAGGGATATGTAGATGGATATATAGGGATATGTAGATGGTATATAGGGATATGTAGATGGTAGGATATGTAGATGGATATATAGGGATATGTAGATGGGTATATAGGGGATATGTAGATGATATAGGGGATATGTAGATGGATATAGAGGGATATGTAGATGGTATATAGGGATATGTAGATGGATATATAGGGATATGTAGATGGGTATATAGGGACAGAGATGGGATATGTAGATGGATATATAGGGATATGTAGATGGGTATATAGGGGATATGTAGATGGGTATATAGGGGATATGTAGATGGGTATATAGGGATATGTAGATGGATATATAGGGATATGTAGATGGATATATAGGGGATATGTAGATGGGTATATAGGGGATATGTAGATGGATATATGGGGATATGTAGATGGTATATAGGGATATGTAGATGGATATATAGGGATATGTAGATGGTATATAGGGATATGTAGATGGATATATAGGGGATATGTAGATGGGTATATAGGGATATGCAGATGGACATATGGGGATATGTAGATGGTTATATAGGGATATGTAGATGGGTATATAGGGGATATGTAGATGGTATATAGGGATATGTAGATGGGTATATAGGGGATATGTAGATGGATATATAGGGGATATGTAGATGGATATATAGGGATATGTAGATGGGTATATAGGGATATGTAGATGGTATATAGGGGATATGTAGATGGATATATAGGGATATGTAGATGGGTATATAGGGGATATGTAGATGGGTATATAGGATATGTAGATGGGTATATAGGGGATATGTAGATGGGTATGGGGATATGTAGATGGATATATAGGGATATGTAGATGGGTATATAGGGATATGTAGATGGATATATGGGGATATGTAGATGGGTATATAGGGGATATGTAGATGGATATATAGGGATATGTAGATGGGTATATAGGGGATATGTAGATGGATATATAGGGGATATGTAGATGGGTATATAGGGGATATGTAGATGGTATATAGGATATGTAGATGGATATATAGGGATATGTAGATGGGTATATAGGGGATATGTAGATGGGGATATGTAGATGGGTATATAGGGATATGTAGATGGTTATATAGGGATATGTAGATGGATGTAGATGGGCATATGGGGATATGTAGATGGGTATATAGGGGATATGTAGATGGATATATAGGGATATGTAGATGGGTATATAGGGGATATGTAGATGGGTATATAGGGATATGTAGATGGGCATATAGGGATATGTAGATGGATATATAGGGGATATGTAGATGGATATATAGGGGATATGTAGATGGGTATATAGGGATATGTAGATGGTATATAGGGATATGTAGATGGTATATAGGGGATATGTAGATGGGATATAGGGGATATGTAGATGGGTATATAGGGATATGTAGATGGATATGTAGATGGGTATATAGGGGATATGTAGATGGGTATATAGGGATATGTAGATGGGTATATAGGGGATATGTAGATGGGTATATAGGGGATATGTAGATGGATATATAGGGGATATGTAGATGGATATATAGGATATGTAGATGGTATATAGGGATATGTAGATGGTATATAGGGATATGTAGATGGGTATATAGGGGATATGTAGATGGATATAGGGGATATGTAGATGGATATATAGGGATATGTAGATGGGTATATGGGGATATGTAGATGGGTATATAGGGGATATGTAGATGGTTATATAGGGGATATGTAGATGGGGTATATAGGGATATGTAGATGGGTATATAGGGGATATGTAGATGGATATATAGGGGATATGTAGATGGGTATATAGGGATATGTAGATGGGGATATGTAGATGGATATATAGGGATATGTAGATGGGTATATAGGGGATATGTAGATGGGTATATGGGGATATGTAGATGGTATATAGGGGATATGTAGATGGTATATAGGAGATATGTAGATGGGTATATAGGGGATATGTAGATGGTATATAGGGGATATGTAGATGGATATATAGGGATATGTAGATGGGTATGTAGGGATATGTAGATGGGATATAGGGATATGTAGATGGGTATATAGGGGATATGTAGATGGGATATAAGGGATATGTAGATGGTATATAGGATATGTAGATGGTAATGGGGGATATGTAGATCGGTATATAGGGGATATGTAGATTGGTATATGGGATTTGTAGATGGATATATAGGGATATGTAGATGGGTATATAAGGATATGTAGATGGGGATATGTAGATGGATATATAGGGGATATCTAGATGGTTATATAGGGGATATGTAGATGGATATGTAGATGGGTATATAGGGATATGTAGATGGTATATAGGGGATATGTAGATGGATATATAGGGATATGTAGATGGGTATATAGGGGATATGTAGATGGTATAGGGGATATGTAGATGGATATATAGGGATATGTAGATGGGTATATAGGGGATATGTAGATGGTGTATAGATGGGTATGAAGATGGGTATATAGGGGATATGTAGATGGTATATAGGGGATATGTAGACGGTATATAGAGGGATATGTAGATGGGTATATAGGGGATATGCAGATGGATATATAGGGATATGTAGAAGGTATATAGGGATATGTAGATGGATATATAGGGATATGTAGATGCGTATATAGGGGATATGTAGATGGATATGTAGATGGGTATATAGGGGATATGTAGATGGGTATATAGGGGATATGTAGATGGATATGTAGATGGGTATATAGGGGATATGTAGATGGGTATATAGGGGTTATGAAGATGGATATGTAGATGAGATATATAGGGGATATGTAGATGGATATATAGGGGATATGTAGATGGTATATAGGGATATGTAGATGGTATATAGGGATATGTAGATGGATATATAGGGATATGTAGATGGGTATATAGGGGATATGTAGATGGATATATAGGGATATGTAGATGGATATATAGGGATATGTAGATGGTTATATAGGGATATGTAGATGGTATATAGGGGATATGTAAATGGATATATAGGGGATATGTAGATGGGTATGTAGGGGATATGTAGATGGATATATAGGGATATGTAGATGGGTATATAGGGGATATGTACATGGATATATAGGGATGTGTAGATCGGTATATAGGGGATATGTACATGGATAAATTGGGATGTGTAGATCGGTATATAGGGGATATGTAGATTGATATATAGGGATTTGTAGATGGATATATAGGGATATGTAGATGGGTATATAGGGATATGTAGATGGGGATATGTAGATGGATATATAGGGGATATCTAGATGGTTATATAGGGGATATGTAGATGGATATGTAGATGGGTATATAGGGGATATGTAGATGGTATATAGGGGATATGTAGATGGATATATAGGGATATGTAGATGGGTATATAGGGGATATGTAGATGGTATATAGGGGATATGTAGATGGATATATAGGGATATGTAGATGGGTATATAGGGGATATGTAGATGGTGTATAGATGGGTATAAAGATGGGTATATAGGGGATATGTAGATGGTATATAGGGGATATGTAGATGGTTATATAGGGGATATGTAGATGGGTATATAGGGGATATATAGATGGGTATATAGGGATATGTAGAAGGTATATAGGGGATATGTAGATGGATATATAGGGATATGTAGATGCGTATATAGGGGATATGTAGATGGATATGTAGATGGGTATATAGGGGATATGTAGATGGGTATATAGGGGATATGTAGATGGATATGTAGATGGGTATATAGGGGATATGTAGGTGGGTATATAGGGGTTATGAAGATGGATATGTAGATGAGAATATAGGGGATATGTAGATGGATATATAGGGGATATGTAGATGGTATATAGGGATATGTAGATGGTATATAGGGATATGTAGATGGATATATAGGGATATGTAGATGGGTATATAGGGGATATGTAGATGGATATATAGGGATATGTAGATGGATATATAGGGATATGTAGATGGGTATATATGGGATATGTAGATGGGTATATAGGGGATATGTAGATAGTTATATAGGGGATTTGTAAATGCTTATATAGGGGATTTGTAGATGGGTATATAGGGGATGTGTAGATGGATATATAGGGGATATGTAGATGGTTATATAGGGGATGTGTAGATGGATATATAGGGATATGTAGATGGGTATATAGGGATATGTAGATGGGGATATGTAGATGGATATATAGCGGATATCTAGATGGTTATATAGGGGATATGTAGATGGATATGTAGATGGGTATATAGGGGATATGTAGATGTTATATAGGGGATATGTAGATGGATATATAGGGATATGTAGATGGGTATATAGGGGATATGTATATGGGTATATAGGGATATGTAGATGGGGATATGTAGATGGATATATAGGGGATATCTAGATGGTTATATAGGATATGTAGATGGATATGTAGATGGGTATATAGGGGATATGTTGATGGTATATAGGGGATATGTAGATGGATATATAGGGATATGTAGATGGATATATAGGGATATGTAGATGGGTATATAGGGATATGTAGATGGATATATAGGGATATGTAGATGGTATATAGGGGATATGTAGATGGATATATAGGGGATATGTAGATGGTATATAGGGGATATGTAGATGAATATATAGGGCATATGTAGATGGGTATATAGCGGATATGTAGATGGTTATATAGGGGATATGTAGATGGTTATATAGGGGATATGTAGATGGCTATATAGGGGATATGTAGATGAGTATATAGGGGATATGTAGATGGTTATATAGGGGATATGTAGATGGTGATATAGGGGATATGTAGATGGTGATATAGGGGATATGTAGATGGATATATAAGGGATATGTAGATGGTATATAGGGATTTGTAGATGGATATATAGGGATGTGTAGACGGGCATATAGGGGATATGTAGATTGATATATAGGGATATGTAGATGGTTATATAGGGATATGTAGATGGTATATAGGGGATATGTAAATGGATATATAGGGGATATGTAGATGGGTATGTAGGGGATATGTAGATGGATATATAGGGATATGTAGATGGGTATATAGGGATATGTACATGGATATATAGGGATGTGTAGATCGGTATATAGGGGATATGTACATGGATAAATTGGGATGTGTAGATCGGTATATAGGGGATATGTAGATTGATATATAGGGATTTGTAGATGGATATATAGGGATATGTAGATGGGTATATAGGGATATGTAGATGGGGATATGTAGATGGATATATAGGGGATATCTAGATGGTTATATAGGGGATATGTAGATGGATATGTAGATGGGTATATAGGGGATATGTAGATGGTATATAGGGGATATGTAGATGGATATATAGGGATATGTAGATGGGTATATAGGGGATATGTAGATGGTATATAGGGGATATGTAGATGGATATATAGGGATATGTAGATGGGTATATAGGGGATATGTAGATGGTATATAGATGGGTATAAAGATGGGTATATAGGGGATATGTAGATGGTATATAGGGGATATGTAGATGGTTATATAGGGATATGTAGATGGGTATATAGGGGATATATAGATGGGTATATAGGGATATGTAGAAGGTATATAGGGGATATGTAGATGGATATATAGGGATATGTAGATGCGTATATAGGGGATATGTAGATGGATATGTAGATGGGTATATAGGGGATATGTAGATGGGTATATAGGGGATATGTAGATGGATATGTAGATGGGTATATAGGGGATATGTGAGGTGGGTATATAGGGGTTATGAAGATGGATATGTAGATGAGAATATAGGGGATATGTAGATGGATATATAGGGGATATGTAGATGGTATATAGGGATATGTAGATGGTATATAGGGATATGTAGATATTATATAGGGATATGTAGATGGGTATATAGGGGATATGTAGATGGATATATAGGGATATGTAGATGGATATATACGGATATGTAGATGGATATATATGGGATATGTAGATGGGTATATAGGGGATATGTAGATGGTTATATAGGGGATTTGTAAATGCTTATATAGGGGATATGTAGATGGGTATATAGGGGATGTGTAGATGGATATATAGGGGATATGTAGATGGTTATATAGGGGATGTGTAGATGGATATATAGGGATATGTAGATGGGTATATAGGGATATGTAGATGGGGATATGTAGATGGATATATAGCGGATATCTAGATGGTTATATAGGGGATATGTAGATGGGTATATAGGGGATATGTAGATGGTATATAGGGGATATGTAGATGGATATATAGGGATATGTAGATGGGTATATAGGGGATATGTAGATGGATATATAGGGATATGTAGATGGATATGTAGGGATATGTAGATGGGTATATAGGGATATGTAGATGGTATATAGATGGGTATATAGGGGATATGTAGATGGTATATAGGGGATATGTAGATGGTATATAGGGGATATGTAGATGGTTATATAGGGATATGTAGATGGTATATAGGGGATATGTAGATGGGTATATAGGGGATGTGTAGATGGATATATAGGGATATGTAGATGGGTATATAGGGATATGTAGATGGGGATATGTAGATGGATATATAGCGGATATCTAGATGGTTATATAGGGGATATGTAGATGGATATGTAGATGGGTATATAGGGGATATGTAGATGGTATATAGGGGATATGTAGATGGATATATAGGGATATGTAGATGGGTATATAGGGATATGTAGATGGGGATATGTAGATGGATATATAGGGGATATCTAGATGGTTATATAGGATATGTAGATGGATATGTAGATGGGTATATAGGGGATATGTTGATGGTATATAGGGGATATGTAGATGGATATATAGGGATATGTAGATGGATATATAGGGATATGTAGATGGGTATATAGGCATATGTAGATGGATATATAGGGATATGTAGATGGTATATAGGGGATATGTAGATGGATATATAGGGGATATGTAGATGGTATATAGGGGATATGTAGATGAATATATAGGGCATATGTAGATGGGTATATAGCGGATATGTAGATGGTTATATAGGGGATATGTAGATGGTTATATAGGGGATATGTAGATGGCTATATAGGGGATATGTAGATGAGTATATAGGGGATATGTAGATGGTTATATAGGGGATATGTAGATGGTGATATAGGGGATATGTAGATGGATATATAGGGATATGTAGATGGATATATAGGGATATGTAGATGGTATATAGGGGATTTGTAGATGGATATATAGGGATGTGTAGATGGGTATATAGGGGATATGTAGATTGATATATAGGGATATGTAGATGGTTATTTAGGGATATGTAGATGGTGTATAGGGGATATGTAAATGGATATATAGGGGATATATAGATGGTATGTAGGGGATATGTAGATGGATATATAGGGATATGTAGATGGGTATATAGGGGATATGTACATGGATATATAGGGATGTGTAGATCGGTATATAGGGGATATGTACATGGATAAATTGGGATGTGTAGATCGGTATATAGGGGATATGTAGATTGATATATAGGGATTTGTAGATGGATATATAGGGATATGTAGATGGGTATATAGGGATATGTAGATGGGGATATGTAGATGGATATATAGGGGATATCTAGATGGTTATATAGGGGATATGTAGATGGATATGTAGATGGGTATATATAGGGATATGTAGATGGTATATAGGGGATATGTAGATGGATATATAGGGATATGTAGATGGGTATATAGGGGATATGTAGATGGTATATAGATGGGTATAAAGATGGGTATATAGGGGATATGTAGATGGTATATAGGGGATATGTAGATGGTTATATAGGGGATATGTAGATGGGTATATAGGGGATATATAGATGGGTATATAGGGATATGTAGAAGGTATATAGGGGATATGTAGATGGATATATAGGGATATGTAGATGCGTATATAGGGGATATGTAGATGGATATGTAGATGGGTATATAGGGGATATGTAGATGGGTATATAGGGGATATGTAGATGGATATGTAGATGGGTATATAGGGGATATGTAGGTGGGTATATAGGGGTTATGAAGATGGATATGTAGATGAGAATATAGGGGATATGTAGATTGATATATAGGGGATATGTAGATGGTATATAGGGATATGTAGATGGTATATAGGGATATGTAGATGGATATATAGGGATATGTAGATGGGTATATAGGGGATATGTAGATGGATATATAGGGATATGTAGATGGATATATAGGGATATGTAGATGGGTATATATGGGATATGTAGATGGGTATATAGGGGATATGTAGATGGTTATATAGGGGATTTGTAAATGCTTATATAGGGGATATGTAGATGGGTATATAGGGGATGTGTAGATGGATATATAGGGGATATGTAGATGGGTATATAGGGATATGTAGATGGGGATATGTAGATGGATATATAGCGGATATCTAGATGGTTATATAGGGGATATCTAGATGGTTATATAGGGGATATGTAGATGGGTATATAGGGGATATGTAGATGGTATATAGGGGATATGTAGATGGATATATAGGGATATGTAGATGGGTATATAGGGGATATGTAGATGGATATATAGGGATATGTAGATGGATATGTAGGGATATGTAGATGGGTATATAGGGATATGTAGATGGTATATAGATGGGTATATAGATGGGTATATAGGGGATATGTAGATGGTATATAGGGGATATGTAGATGGTATATAGGGGATATGTAGATGGTTATATAGGGATATGTAGATGGTATATAGGGGATATGTAGATGGGTATATAGGGGATGTGTAGATGGATATATAGGGATATGTAGATGGGTATATAGGGATATGTAGATGGGGATATGTAGATGGATATATAGCGGATATCTAGATGGTTATATAGGGGATATGTAGATGGATATGTAGATGGGTATATAGGGGATATGTAGATGGTATATAGGGGATATGTAGATGGATATATAGGGATATGTAGATGGGTATATAGGGGATATGTATATGGGTATATAGGGATATGTAGATGGATATGTAGGGATATGTAGATGGGTATATAGGGATATGTAGATGGTATATAGATGGGTATATAGATGGGTATGTAGGGGATATGTAGATGGTATATAGGGGATATGTAGATGAGAAATATAGGGGATATGCAGATGGGTATATAGGGATATGTAGATGGTATATAGGGGATATGTAGATGGTATATAGGGGATATGTAGATGGGTATATAGGGATATGTAGATGTGTATATAGGGGATATGTAGATGGATATATAGGGGATATGTAGATGGGTATAGGGGTTATGTAGATGGGTATATAGGGGATATGTAGATGGGTATATAGGGGATATGTAGATGGTTATATAGGGGATTTGTAGATGCTTATATAGGGGATATGTAGATGGATATATAGGGGATATGTAGATGGATATATAGGGGATATGTAGATGGGTATATAGGGGATGTGTAGATGGATATATAGGGGATATGTAGATGGTTATATAGGGGATATGTAGATGGTTATATAGGGGATATGTAGATGGATATATAGGGGATATGTAGATGGGTATATAGGGGATATGTAGATGGATATATAGGGGATATGTAGATGGTTATATAGGGGATGTGTAGATGGATATATAGGGGATATGTAGATGGGTATATAGGGGATGTGTAGATGGATATATAGGGGATATGTAGATGGTTATATAGGGGATATGTAGATGGTATATAGGGGATATGTAGATGGATATATAGGGGATATGTAGATGGTTATATAGGGGATATGTAGATGGGTATATAGGGGATATGTAGATGGTTATATAGGGGATATGTAGATGGTTATATAGGGGATATGTAGATGGGTATATAGGGGATATGTAGATGGGTATATAGGGGATATGTAGGAGATGATCCATTCTATTTCTAAGGTAGATGACAAGTCATATGGAGAGAAACCAGAAACCCACTGTAATAATAAAGGGAGAATAAAGGCAGACAGACGGACGGACGGACGGACGCAGGGAGGCAGGCAGACAGACAGGCAGACAGAGCATGCGTGTGTGTGTGTGTTTGTGTAAATTTGCCTGATAACACCAGCGAGGCTGAGCCGCTCACAGGATTAATTCAGCGGAAAACATTGATTAACTCATTAGCATATGAAAAGCCGTCCGACCTCAAAGACGATCCCAGATAACGCTGATGATAAAAGGTCGATGCAACAGAAACTAAGCTATTGGATTTCATAGAATATTACAATTTATTTTTGAAACGTTGACGGTGATAGACTTTTGATATACTGTTTGTGTACAATATTTGATTTACTGACATGCTGAATATTGGCAGCTTCATGAAGACATTGCTTATCAAGAGTAAACATTTAACTAAAAACATCATCGTTCTAACATGGTCTGCAAAGACAACGGACCTATAGACGGGTTGATTGTTTAGCAAGAAACCCCGACTCGTGCGGGACAAAATGGACCCTGTTGGCTAAGATTGTTGACAACATGTAAACTATATTTAATCTCCAATGTTTGTTGAAAACATAAATACATTTCCACAATGAGCGCTTGTTGTCTCTCAAATACATCGTTACAGTTGTTGGTTAGCTAGCTAGAGAATTTTTTGCCATATTAGCATTGACATGAAATCAGTCAAAACAAGACATGGTATCAAGAAGAAGATGAAACAAGCTGAAACGAGCCACTTACGGTTTCCTATATGACAGTTTCTTGTTATTCTTCCTAGCAATCTGACCATCCAGAACCACAACAGACTCATGGAAGCGCGAACATCGTTTTCATGACATGGTCAGCTAACCCATTTTTACTAATAACATTTACATAACCTCACACTTAAGACTTTGGACTACCTGTAATATATATCCTCTGACCAGTTTTATTAAGGTAAATTTATTTTACCTTTATTTAACTAGGCAAGTCAGTTGAAAACAAATTCTTATTTTCAACGACAACCTAGGAACAGTGGTTTAACTGCCTTGTTCAGGGGCAGAACAACAGATTTGTACCTTATCAGCTCAGGGATTTGAACTTGCAACCTTTGGGTTACTAGTCCAACGCTCTAACCACTAGGCTACGCTGCCGCCCTATGTCCCCCACTCATGGGGGGGGGTTCAGTGACTTTGGTCCAGTTTTCACAAGTATGTGGTACATGTTCACAACTCTTAGAGCAAAACTCAAACTCTTAGAGCAAAACTCAAACTTGATCATCAAAAAGGCGCGTTGTTTAATAAAAATAATAATAATAATTCTAAGCACATTTTCAATTTACAAACTCACACAGGTACTTATTCACCAAACTTAAATCAGTGTTTTATCTTGAAATACATGTTTCACATTGCAATACATGTTCTTATAAAGGTATTGCCTTTCACAATGCTCTCATT